>NC_000082.6:76564588-76809588 GCF_000001635.26 Mus musculus | reverse complement strand
TGACTACTACCCACACGTGACTGACAGTGGGGTCTTCAAACAGCTATTAAGCCAGTTTTTAATGATGACATCTAATGGGATTGACTACCAATTGGTTCCAATAGCCAAATGATCAAATTGGGTATTTTGAAAAAAAATATGTCAGTGCTACAATGAGCATTTGGTTTCTTATTTAGAAACAAATATTGAACAACTGGCAACAAGTTTTTAAAGCATAATTGTAAAACCAAATACTCAGCCCCAAGTACTTAGAATATGGGAGTAAGAACTGATAGGTGTGCCACGTTGTTGAAGGTGCCACACTTCCTTTGAAGGTGAGTTGAAGATGAAGAACAATATGGGTGGTAACCAGAAAGTAGAATGACAAATTTACTGTCTTCATTGTGAGTTTTACACAGTGAGCTACTGAGTCATCAAAGCTTTCTAAATTCAGATTGCTTTATCCACAAAGTAAATGTATTGCATCAGTCGGACTACTATCTTCCTCAAATACAATAAATATTAACTAGCCGTATTTTATATCTATAATTACAGTTTAATAAGGTCTACATCAAGTCAGTGGTGTTCTTATATGTCAAACTACGTAGAATTCACTCTACTTCTGCCTCAAAACCTCTCTCAACTATTTCTCTACACATCATGAATTGTCTTTGATAGTTTACAAAAAGAACTAAGTCATCCATTTTAAAGAAGTACAAACAGCCAAGATTAAGGGAATAGCCAGGCTAGGGTCCCACCAACATAATTTAATTTAGGGGTTCTAGAGTTCCAAAAACCATTCTCCTGGATTAGGAAAACATTTCAGGAGGATGTGATGGACTGGCAACCCTTGCCTGAGTAATTTGTCTTCTCGTGCCAGCCAACTGCAATAACATCAGCTTGGAGTGATAAGGATACAGCTAAATTTGCTTTAATTAATGTCAAAGTCTCAGAGTAATAAATCACCATTAATTCTTGAGTTCAGTTTTTAGAAATAGCCTCGCCTCATCTTTTTGGCTGTCAGTGGAATTTGGCTGGGAAAGTCTCCCACTTGTGGAGACTCATCGTCTCTGTTATTATCTTTCTTGTTCTTAGTTTCTCAAGGTGAGATTTCATTAATGTGGCAAGTCCATAACAGCTTCATCATTCTCTTTACTACAGTCCTAACAAAATCATGGTGTTGCCAGCTCTTTGTGCCGACTTGGACTTGTCACCGGAATTACTCACTAATTTTTGTAGGTTTCTTCACAATCTTTAGGTACATTTGCATTAATAAGCTTCTTAAGAAAAGTATCATTAGAGTTTAAGAGGAAAAATTCTACATAGTAGGAAATAACAGTGATTCTTTTTAACCCTACCTTCCATATTTTGATAGTACTGGTAGGATACTCAAAGAATGATGTCATTTTTTTGTTTCTCGTCTGTCTATAGTTTAAAATACATTTTAGGGGTTGGAAAAGTGGGCTTTATATGTGTGTGCATGTGCATGAATGTGTGCATAAGTGTGCATGTGTGTGGCTGTGTGTGTATGTGTGTATATATTTATGTGTCAAGTTCTTATGTGTGAAATTCTCATCTGCAAGTCTTAAAGTTCTAATCTACAAGTCATGTCATTTTTTTTCTTCTTTATCTGTTGGTTTGAATCTGCCTCAGACATATGAGGCTATTAGGCCTGACCTCCACAATTGAGCTACATATACAGCTGTAATATATTATTTTCTTAGGGAGAGAGAGAGAGAGAGAGAGAGAGAGAGAGAGAGAGAGAGAGAGAGAGAGAGAGAGAGAGAGAGAGGTGAGAGAGAGAGAGAGAGGTGAGAGAGAGAGAGGTGAGAGAGAGAGAGGTGAGAGAGAGAGAGAGAGAGAGAGAGAGAGAGAGAGAGAGAGATTAGTTCTGTGTTGGTTAGCTTGCCATAGTCAAGTTTTTCAAAGAATTTCCTTCTCAAGTGAAGAACACTTTCTTGGCTAGTACCTTATTTCCCAGGCTCCTCTGGGCTTCCCCTTCTAGTTCAGTTTTGACTGGCATCTTATGTTTCCACTGCATGCATTATTGCTTTATTCTAATTTTTTAGTTTGTGTTGTCAGGCATGAGCATGTTAGAAATGCATAGGTCAAATGCTAGTCTAGACTGCTCCATCACAACTAGATATTTTGTGTAATTATGCACCTTTGCTATATTTAACTACAGGTCATCTAAGATTTCATTCAAATGATTAAAAAAAACATTATTGATTAGTTAATTCGTGGATGTCAGAGATCCTGTACTCTTATCACCAGGTGTAACCTATTTTAGTTCTTTAGATTCTCTAAGAAACGTCTGACCCAGGTCAGCATGGAAACTGCTTTCTTCGTACCTTATACGGATGCCTCGTGAATATGCTAAGCTAACACATTAGGAATCTGGCCAAGTTATCAGGTCAATCTTCAGGTAATTCTTGCAAAGGTGGGAGAGGGATGGCATAAAGAGCTCACGACACTGACTTCCAACACTGGGAACAAGCAATTCACTAGACCTCTTTTTCACATCCATTAATCTAGCAAGTGGTAGATGGCTGTAGGAAGCTCTTCAGGACTTTTCTACTATGACCATTCTGTGAGCTGTTCTTAATATCTACCTACACCAGTTGTACTCTTTAATGTATATTAGTTCAGTGGGACAGGAACAACTTTAGCATATAAGATGTCAGCCAGTCTGTTTATATTTTTGTTGTTGTTCTTACAACTAATTCTGGAAAATGAATCAAGCCACTAGATGAAAACATAGAAGGAAAATATCTGTGAATCACAGTGCCATGCCTTCCATTGCTATGACAAAATACCTGAAGATAAATATCACAATAAGAAGAAAGGTTTATTTGGGTTTATAAGGATTAGAGATTATTGGACAAAATCTAGAATCATATGAATCTCTGAGCCTGTTTGATTAATTCTTTAATTAGCTAAGAAGAGCCACCCTCTGTGCATGGTACCATCTCTGGACTGAGATTCCAGATTGTATGAGTTCAGAAAGGAAACTGAGCAACAGTGAGATGCTGTCACTCTCTTCTGGGGATGCAGTGTGACCAGATGCTTCAGGCTCCGGCTGCCTCCAGTTCTCCACCAAAATGGTCTGCTCCTTGAAACGTAAGCCAAAGCAAACGTTGCCTTAAATTCTGTTGTATCACAGCAGCAAGGGGACAAAAACCAAGGCATAGCCATGGTTTCAGAGTTTTTCCTGGTTTGGTTTGAGCCTGTTTGGTTTGACAATCACGGTACAGTGGAAGCATACGACAGAAGAGTTCTGCTCATCTCGTGGCAGCTTGGGAAGAAAAGAAAGGAGATGAAAGAGTCAGGGCCACGGTGTCTGCTTCCAGGACGTTCTTGCATTGACTTAACATCCTCTAACAATGTCTCTTCCCTCAACGGTTTCATAACCACTCAGTAGCAGGACAGTCTTAGGACCAACCCCTAAAAACAGGAGTCCTTGGGAATATTCCAATCCCAAATTAGAGCACGCAGCAGCTATTATTTTATCACGGGAAATTAAGAACTTGTTTTCTCTTTTACATCAAACGTTTAAAGATTTTTCTTTAGCGACAGTCACCTTTGAGTCCTCCTCACCATCACCACTTACTATCTCAGGGAGAAACTGGAGTCTTAGAAACTTTGGGTTCTCTGCCCCAGTACAGGAGAATGCCAGAGCCAGGAAGCGGGAGTGGGTAGGTTGGGGAGTAGGGGGAGGGGTTAGGAGATTTTCGAAGGGAAAACTAGGAAAGGGGGATAACATTTGAAATGTAAGTAAAGAAAATATCTAATAAAAAATAAATGTGCAGGTAACATAGAAAGTGATCCACATACCTAAAGGCACCTTTGAGAATATATAATAAAATATCTTTGTATTAATTTTAAAAAATGGACTTTGGGTCCATTTTTCTGTCAACTGTAACTATCAAAGCCTCCTTTGTTCCAGGTCAAAATGCACAGCCGGTCCACCATTTTGTTACACAGTAACATTAGAAACCACAGGAGAAGGCAGAATTGCAGTGGTGTAGAGGGTCTCATCTGCTTCTCATCGGCCTCTCAGAGAAGGAGAGAATCCTTCCCCAAGGCTAGGAGGGTGTCAACTACCTGGCACCTGGCTCAGGGGAGATGAACTAGGCATCAGTTAATTATAGCCTATTGGAGAAGGACAGTGCATGCTCTGGCAGGTCACTTGGGAAAAACAATCCATCAGGAGCTTGCTCGGCCAGCTTTACAGGACAAGGACTGTGGAGTTACCCTGATTCCCACAGGAGCTTAGAACTGACTTGTCTGAACATCTCCGCAGGATGACAGGAAACTGAGCGTCACCACTCAGATCACTGGGGATTTGTGGTTCTTAGCTCAGGAGTAGAGTGAGGGGAGAGATCATCCAAGGACCCCCCTTTACAGCAGACCCTAGGAGTTAAAACATACATTAATCCTGAATTTCCATCTCTGTCCCATAGATATTGGAGGTCCTTGTCTTTTTTTATGTGAGAAAGAAATGATATGACTTACACCATCACAAGTAAATACAACTGCGGACTCTTTACCAGCAAGAAATCCAGACTAATTTTCCAAAATAACTTGTCAGAAGATCACTCAGGATTTCATGAGTAACAGTGAACAATGCCCAGAGAAATTTTCCTAGGTTGGAAAAAGCTAGATGTATTTTGGATTTCTTTTTTTTAAGTTTTAAGATTTATCTGACTGGTGGATAATGTTTATCTTTCTCGTAAATTTTGTGGTTATGCAACCTTTTTTTTTTCTTCTGATTTTAATTTTTTCCCTTTTGTCCTAAAGCCTTTCTGGCTATGCAGCATCTCCACGTTTTGTTTTTGTCGTTGTTTTTGTTGTTGCTGATGCAGTTGTTTGTTTTGTCTTACAAGGCTACATTTGGCAATTGTCTGGTCTTCAGCGGCTTTCATGCTGCCGATTTGTATTCATGGTTTTAAGTTTCCTCTGCTCTTTTGTATATACAAAAGAACATGCTGCAAAATAGCAACTTAATGGATTGACTTACAAATATTAAGGATACAAATTAACAAGAAGAAACAGTATAGAATGTTATCAAAAGGTTCTTTTCCAATGAATATTATTACATATTCTACAAGGAGGAGTACGGCTTTTCTGTTTGTGAGACGATTGTTTTAGTGATGTGGGCAAGCTGGAATGGCTGGCTATCGCACTTAAGACCACACAAACAAAGGAAGATTGGCACACTACACCACAGTGAATTAGTTCTTGCACAATTTGTTGGCATTAAAAAGATATATCTGCTATCACAGAAGTCTTCAAGAAAATGGAGAACAGGTTACAGCCAGCTTAGCAGTGTCTCCTTAATTTGAAAGGAGTTTCATCTCACTGGAAGAGAATCCTCAACTTCAAGGGATATATTTTTCCCCTAATTCCTGTGACTCTGACCTTAAACTAAAAAACAAATTGTCCTGAATCATTAGGCAGGTATGGGTGTTCAAGAATGTGAACCTCAGACCGTGTGTAAGATTACTGCTGAAAACTCCAAGGTAAAAATTCAAGTTTTGCCTTATCATGGAGCTCAGGACATCTTTTCTGCCACAGTGAGTCTCAGAGGACAGTGGGACCAACTGACCTCTTAGGTGACCTATAGGCGGGAGCCTTGTTGGGAAGGCACTTTGAAGCCTCTCCTTGCAGGCTGACCAGCAGGGGGCATTGATACTCCTAACAGAGGGACAAATGGTGATGCCCAGGCAACAAGATGCTGAAGAAACTGCAGAAAACTAGCGAATGGGGAGAGATTTCATGCAGGAGAGAAACAAGATTACCTGATATGAGGCACAGGCTGAAGTTTCCCACTGTTAGTCTGTCACAGATATAAAAAGTGCCTGAATTTTATCTGAACTAAAGCAAAAACAATATTCCAATAAGCCATCATTCTTAAGGAACAATAGGCTAACTAAAGCACATTTTAAAACATGCTATACAACCCAGATCAAGAAAAAAAAATTAGCCAGGCGTGGTGGTACACCCTTTAATCCCAGGATTGGGGAGGCAGAGACAGGCGGATTTCTGAGTTCGAGGCCAGCCTGGTCTACAAAGTGAGTTCCAGGACAGCCAGGGCTATACAGAGAAACCCTGTCTTGAAAAACAAACAAACAAACAAACAAACAAACAAACAAACAATTAACCTAAACTAACCTTTATTCAGTAGTTTGTGATGGTAATGATATCTAATATGTTTAATATTTTAATACTTCTGAAATTCAAACTTATGCATTATTTCACACTGATCATCTTGTTAATGTATTTAGTTATCTGTCCTGCTACTTTTGTAGAGAGCAGTTCAGTAATTTTTATAGAGACATACAGCTAGATGAATTAATGTCAGCTACTCTGAACACATTTCCTGTTGTCTTTACTCTGATGCTCACTGGGTGGCTTTTAGTCACATGCACTATATGGCCCATTGTGTTTTTCATTAGCTGGTATGGTGATTTCTTTCTTTCTTTTTTTTTTTTTTTTTTTTTTTTTGCTTTTATCGAGACAGGGTTTCTCTGTGTAGTGCTGACTGTCCTGGAACTCACTCTGTAGACCAGGCTGGCCTCGAACTCAGAAATCTGCCTGCCTCTGCCTCCCAAGTGCTGGGATTAAAGGCTTGAGGCACCACTGCCCGGCTGGTATGGTGATTCCTTTTTTTTTTTTGATTTTTTTTTCCTCAATGACATTTCCAATGCTATCCCAAAAGTCCCCCATACCCTCCCCCCCCCACTTCCTTACCCACCCATTCTCATTTTTTTGGCCCTGGCGTTCCCCTGTACTGGGGCATATAAAGTTTGTGTGTCCGATGGGCCTCTCTTTCCAGTGATGGCCGACTAGGCCATCTTTTGATACATATGTAGCTAGAGTCAAGAGCTCTGGGGTACTGGTTAGTTCATAATGTTGTTGCACCTACAGGGTTCCAGATCTCTTTAGCTCCTTGGATACTTTCTCTAGCTCCTCCATTGGGGGCCCTGTGATCCATCCAATAGCTGACTGTGAGCATCCACTTCTGTGTTTGCTAGGGGGTGGATCCCTAGATAACGCAGTCTCTAGATGGTCCATCCTTTTGTCGAAGCTCCAAACTTTGTCTCTGTAACTCCTTCCATGGGTGTTTTGTTCCCAATTCTAAGAAGGGGCATGGTGTCCACACTTTGGTCTTCATTCTTCTAGAGTTCCATGCATTTGGCAAATGGATCTCCCATGCTCATGGACTGGCAGGATCAACATTGTAAAAATGGCTATCTTGCCAAAAGCAATCTACAGATTCAATGCAATCCCCATCAAAATTCCAACTCAATTCTTCAACGAATTAGAAAGGGCAATCGGCCGATTCATCTGGAATAACAAAAAACCGAGGATAACAAAAACTCTTCTCAAGGATAAAAGAACCTCTGGTGGAATCACCATGCCGGACCTAAAACTGTACTACAGAGCAATTGTGATAAAAACTGCATGGTACTGGTATAGTGACAGACAAGTAGACCAATGGAACAGAATTGAAGACCCAGAGATGAATCCACACACCTATGGTCACTTGATCTTTGACAAGGGAGCTAAAACCATCCAGTGGAAAAAAGACAGCATTTTCAACAAATGGTGCTGGCACAACTGGCGGTTATCATGTAGAAGAATGCGAATCGATCCATTCCTATCTCCTTGTACTAAGGTCAAATCTAAGTGGATCAAGGAACTTCACATAAAACCAGAGACACTGAAACTTATAGAGGAGAAAGTGGGGAAAAGCCTCGAAGATATGGGCATAGGGGAAAAATTCCTGAATAGAACAGCAATGGCTTGTGCTGTAAGATCGAGAATCGACAAATGGGACCTCATGAAACTGCAAAGCTTCTGCAAGGCAAAAAATACTGTCAATAAGACAAAAAGGCCACCAACAGATTGGGAAAGGATCTTTACCTATCGGACTAATATCCAATATATATAAAGAACTGAAGAGGGGGGACTCCAGAAAATCAAATAACCCCATTAAAAAATGGGGCTCAGAATTGAACAAAGAATTCTCACCCGAGGAATACCGAATGGCAGAGAAGCATCTGAAAAAATGTTCAACATCCTTAATTATCAGGGAAATGCAAATCAAAACAACCCTGAGATTCCACCTCACACCAGTCAGAATGGCTAAGATGAAAAATTCAGGTGACAGCAGATGCTGGCGTGGATGTGAAGAAAGAGGAACACTCCTCCATTGTTGGTGGGATTGCAAGCTTGTACAACCACTCTGGAAATCAGTCTGGCGGTTCCTTAGAAAATTGGACATAGCACTACCGGAGGATCCAGCAATACCTCTTCTGGGCATATATCCAGAAGATGTCCCAACCGGTATGAAGGACACATGCTCCACTATGTTCATAGCAGCCTTATTTATAAAAGCCAGAAGCTGGAAAGAACACAGATGCCCCTCAACAGAGGAATGGATACAGAAAATGTGGTACATTTACACAATGGAGTACTACTCAGCTATTAAAAAGAATGAATTAATGAAATTCCTAGGCAAATGGATGGACCTGGAGGGCATCATCCTGAGTGAGGTAACCCAATCACAAAGGAACTCACACAATATGTACTCACTGATAAGTGGATACTAGCCCAAAACTTAGTATACCCAAGGTATGGTGATTTCTAATGATAGCACTATTTCTTACAAGTTTTAAGACCAACTTGATAACCTGATTTACATCCTAATATGTCAACTGCCATGCAAATCGGAAAAAAGTAAAAAAGTGTTGTTTTCCAAAAAGCAGAATTTCTTTATTCACAGGAAAGAAAAACTATTTCCAGATGTGATTACAGTTTCAGTCTTTTAGTAAAGAGCGCACAGCATCTTGGGAAATGAGAACGCAGTGACGTCGGAAAAGGTGTGTTCATTCCCTTCGCTGGGAATGACTCGGAAGAGCGTCTACTTTCAGGTCCTGATGTGCCCACAGCAGTGTGCCACTGCTGAACGAGTTTTCTGCCTTCCATTGTTTTCAGGGAGCTGACAGTTGGCTGGCATCTCCCCGTGCATTGTGCGGCCATTTGCTACCTTGCAGTAGTGTCTCATTGACCAGTTACTGAACAGTGGCGACTAGGATTTGGTGTTCATATTCCTCCCCACTTCTACTGGGCTGTTATATGGAAAAAACAAACCCCAAATCCCACACCCATGCACAAGGGTTTGCTTCTCTGATCAGTGAGCTTCCGGGCTTAGGTGTCTGAAGCTTAGCTGGGCATGCTGTTTGGATTTGTACCCGAATGCTGACACTACGTTATTTACCTTCTAAGATTGCATCAAGACAACAAAGATGATAACTTGAGAATGATTGAAACATGAAATTAGAATTATATATATATAATATAAACTGTAACAAACAGTATAAAAGTTATATATAGATTAGATAGAAAGAGATGAGATAGAGATTAGACAGAGATGGAAATTAGATAGAGATGGAGTTGGAGATCAAGATTATGTACAGATATGATAGAGATAGATTAAATAGAGATAGCAATAGATATGATAGATGTTATAGATATATGGTAACCAAAATGACATCCTAGGGTTTCCTACCAACCTTTTCTAGCTGTGAGTAATTAAAAGGAAAGTATACCACAGATTAGACATTAATGTTATTCTATTGTCACGTGGATAGCCATAGCTTTCTTCTTCTTCTTCTTCTTCTTCTTCTTCTTCTTCTTCTTCTTCTTCTTCTTCTTCTTCTTCTTCCTTTTCTTCTTCTTCTTCTTCTTCTGTACAGTTCTTATTTGAAAATTTGAAAATTCAGCTCTTTTTGGGAGAGTTGTCACCACTTCCATACTTGTTCTTAGTACCTACCAATTCAAATGATACTGGCTTAAAGGGCTCAATTTCCTGAAATATGAAATTACTTGATTATACAGATCCTTTGCATTGAGACAATAATAGTTCCTCCAAAATGGAATTAAGTATGCCTCTTTCATTTGTCCAGACGAAGATTTTCCCTCACACTGTCAATCTATGTTACAATTTCACATACCTAGTCCCCATTACATTGTATACTCTGGGGACAAGGTTAATGCTCATTTTTGTTGTTGTTGTTGTTCCTCGTGCAGACAGTTGAAAGGTTTTGTTTGTTTGTTTTCATGGCTTGCTATTTGTTAAAAATCCTCTATAAGCCACACATATCATACTGCCCATAAACATGCTCATAGACCTGACTAATCAAGAAATTCTTCAACTAGGGTGCCTATTTCTGGGTGAGTCAGGATGGCAGCAACAGTAACCAAAACATGATCAAAGCACATACTTTCACTGCACTGAATTATACAATCATTGGTCTTGTAGTCTAATAAGGCAGGAGGGCATTCGTCACAAAATCAAACCTATATAATATGTAATGATTAAATGTGATGAAAGAAGGCACACAGTACCATGAGTTTAATTAAATCTAACCTGTGGTGGCAGTGTGGGGGTGGGCAGAAACAAATTCTTTTAGCCAAGTAGCTTTTGAGATGAAAAACAACTCAAGAGGTCCAGGCTAGTGAGATGGCACAGCGGGTGAAGGGCTGTGATCTGAGTTCCTTTCACGCATCTCTTAGAAATGTGGAAGGAGAGAATTGGTTCCCCCAAATTGTCATCCTACCTGTAACATGTGTGCCTCCTGCACACACACACACTCACACTCACACACACACACACACACACACACACACACACACGCAGTAACAATGAATAATGAAAAAGGTGATAAAGAGTTAGCTAGCTAGCTAGTGAGCAAGTTTGTTGGGTAGAGGTAGAATTAGAAACAGGGCCTACTAGGAAACAAAGCAGAATGTTCCAGGTTCCAAGTTCCAAGCCAGGAGTTGTAGAAAAGAATGCCACTTTCTGCTGGCTGAAGAAGGATGAGAAAGTGAGGGACACAGATAGAGCCACATAAAGAACTGCAGAAAGGATTCATGGAAGGCAAAGGAGCCAGGATGAGTGTGTTAGCTCTTACTTTAGGAAGAAAAATCCAGTGAAGAGTTTTTATCATGGGGCCCATGTCATACTGTAGTAGAAATTGGTCTGGCTCTGGCGAAGAGAGTCAATCAGAAGATCAGGCTGAATAGAATGACTTCATAAAGTGGCGACAGTGGCAATCTAGGTGAGGAAAGCTCTGGATTAAGATAGGAAAGGGACAATGGAGCTGGAGTAGGTCTTACCACCCTGATGTGATGGAGTTAGTTACTTAGAATTCTTTCACTGAGTCATGGTCTCCATGGAGCTTCAGAACCTAGTGCATGCAGGGCACATGGTAAGTGCTTCATACGTACCTGTTCAAAGAGAGCAAAGAAGAAATTGAGAAGCAAATTACTCTTACCAGGTGTTATGTTGGAAAGAAATGAAATGTGTTTGAGAACTAGAGAGACTGCACAGAGGTTAAGAACACTCACGTGTTTTGTAGGGGACCCAGGTTCAGTTCCTTGCACCTACTTGGCCACTCACAACCTTTTGTACCTCCAGTTCCGTGGAATCTAACACTGTCTTTTGGCTTCCATGGACACTGCACTCATGTTTCAGAGATATTCATGCAGCCAAGACTTATAAAATTAAAAAAAAAAAAACCTTCTTCAAGACCTATTTCAGTAGGGACGATACACCACTGATGATTTGAAATGCAAAGGTCCTTTGCTAATCTTTGAGAGAAAGTAATTTTGAAATTGAATGCTAAGTTTAATTGTTCGTTTGTTTATTGCATTATAGAGTAGCTATATCCAATGCCAAGTTTTAAAGCATGCTGAGACCTGCTCTGGGCTCTATGGGGCAGAGAGCTCTGTCGCTTTAATTCATTTTACATTGGTTACGGCACAGAAAGGGCGTAGACTGAATACTTCCCAGGCACCCTTCACTGTGATGGAAATGCCTTTCAGTTGCTTTAGTACATATTTTTTTCTTTTGTTGATGACAACTTAGCCTTGCATTGTATGTGCTCAGACCACATACAAATACACACACACACACACACACACACACACACACACACACACACACACTTTGTCTGAAGTGGAATCATAGTTAAGAAGTATGTAATGGTTTGGTCTATACCCAGGGATCTTCTTTTGATGACCAATCTGTCAAATTCACTGTTTGTAATGCACTTGGGAGACAAACGGTTAGCTACCCATGCCCAGGGAAATGATAGACTCAGAGACCTCTGACCTTTGCTGCTCTCCGGATGCACCATTTTATGAATGAGATCAATGTCTATTTTTCTCATCCGTCTCCAACTATTGACCCCTCTGTCCCTTTCCAGCAGTGTTACATCTTTTAATTCTAGACCTATCAGAACTTTCCAATTCATCAATAACCTGACCCGTGTTCTTTTCTCTTTAGTGTCCCGATTCTGAATTCAGGCTCAGATTCATTTATTTTGACTGTAAAATTCTCCTCATCAGTGCTCACAAAGAGGTATTTTAGAAACATTAATTTTATTAATTGTGTGTGTGTGTGTGGTGTACATTCATGGGCATGTGCACATATGCATGTCTATGTGTATGCAGGTACCCAGTGACCAGAAGACTATAGCATATCTCCATAAACTTGGAGTTTACACAAAGTTTATGAGCTGCCCAATAAGTGTACTGGGATCCAATCTTGGGTTCTCAGCACTTATATTCTCTCTGCTTCGTGAAAATGTATATTTGAAATCTTGAGAGCTCACCATGTCTTTATTCTGTTGGATAAATCCTATCAACATAGTTAAAATGGAGAGGTAATTCTTCCTGTTCTTAAGAGATGACAGTAACTGCCTTCAGAGTCCACACTGCAAGAAGACGAAGCAGTGGCATGCAAAGCTAATCCCATTGGCCCCTACATGCAGAAACTCAACAGGAAATCCCAAGACAAAGCATTAAGCCCTTGGCAGACTTAATTTTCTCTGATACAGCAATGCCGAAGGCCAAGTGATGAAATCTTCAGCAAGAATATGTCATCATATTGTTTCTGCCTAGTAATATAATCGGTGTCACACTGTCTAGAAGAATGAATTGCTGAAAATTTATTTGCGTAAGAAACAGCAAAAAATATATACAATGAAATAAAATAAAAACAATTGTGTTAGTGACTTTTGATGCTTACTTATAGTGTGTTACTCTTTTCTTCATGCCACCATGGGAGACATCATATTTCCTGAACGTTGCCATTAGGCTAGACTACGAAACCAGTCCCTGGAAAATATTGTGAGAAGTGATATTCTAACCTGCTCTTCCAGCCTACAGCATTTAATTGCTGCTGCGGTGTGTTCTCTTTTCCTGATGCAGTGAGTGAGACAGTGCTCAGGACAAAAGTTAGAGAAGGCTGCAGAGCACGCCATCTAAGACCACCATGACTGCATAAGCACCACCTGCTCAGGAAAAGAGTTAACAGACATCTTCAATACCACACAACCACTGAGATTTGCAGTGCAGCACAATTAGAGTCCCTGATCTACCCTGACGGATAGAATGACCTTGAGAAGTTAATTTCTTAGAAAAAAATTAATAACAGTGCTTCCGAGTTTTGCATGATTATACCTAATATTAAGTTTACCTGGCAATAAAAAAGAAATGATTATAAAAACACACCTATTTCTCTAGTCAGGAAGGTGTTTTGCCCAAAGGATTTTGGGTTCTGAATAAGGTATATCATGTGTGGGGATCATTTTAAGTACAGACATTGATTATTTGGTAGTCATTTATTCGGTATGTGTGCATGAGTGTGTATTTACATGCCATAGCATGCACACACCGGCCAGAGGAAGATTGACTGGGTTTGGTTCTTTCCTTCTCACATAAGCTCTCGGGGATCAAACTTAGGCCACCAGGCTTGGAGGGTCACCTTTATCCTCTGATGTGATTCCAGCATCATTTCTAAAATCAGAGAAGCTTAGTTGGAAATAACATGAGAGTTAAAAATGTAAGACCATTGGCATGCACATATCCCTCATCCTTTCTCAAGCTTTGAGCAGAACAATGTGATGAACTTCCTAGTCAAGCTTCATAAGCTTTAACTCTTGTATCCTTATAGCACCTAGTCAAGTACTTAGTCAGGCACCTAGTCAGGCTGATAATAATAATATTTCTATTGTAGTAGATCACATTGCCTGGAAAAGGCAGGATCAGAATTCTATCATGGCCATTGAACTAGTCAGTCCATAATTCTATTCAATATACTCTGATAACTCTATACCTCTATACAAAATTAATTAATAGCTTTAAAAGACCTTGTCTCAAAATGTCATATTATTTTGTTTTTTTTTTTTTTTTGTTTGTTTGTTTTTTTTCCTTTTTTTTTTCCATTTTTTATTAGGTATTTAGCTCATTTACATTTCCAATGCTATACCAAAAGTCCCCCTTACCCACCCACCCCCACTCCCCTACCCACCCACTCCCCCCCTTTGGCCCTGGCGTTCCCCTGTACCGGGGCACACAAAGTCTGCGTGTCCAATGGGCCTCTCTTTCCAGTGATGGCCGACTAGACCATCTTTTGATACATATGCAGCTAGAGTCAAGAGCTCAGGGGTACTGGTTAGTTCATAATGTTGTTCCACCTATAGGGTTGAAGATCCCTTTAGCTCCTTGGGTACTTTCTCTAGCTCCTCCATTGGGAGCCCTGTGATCCATCCATTAGCTGACTGTGAGCATCCACTTCTGTGTTTGCTAGGCCCCGGCATAGTCTCACAAGAGACAGCTACATCTGGGTCCTTTCAGTAAAATCTTGCTAGTGTATGCAATGGTGTCAGCATTTGGAAGCTGATTATGGGGTGGATCCCTGGATATGGCAGTCTCTACATGGTCCATCCTTTCATCTCAGCTCCATACTTTGTTTCTGTAACTCCTTCCATGGGTGTTTTGTTCCCACTTCTAAGGAGGGGCATAGTGTCCACACTTCAGTCTTCATTTTTCTTGAGTTTCATGTGTTTAGGAAATTGTATCTTATATCGTGGGTATCCTAGGTTTTGGGCTAGTATCCACTTATCAGTGAGTACATATTGTGTGAGTTCCTTTGTGATTGTGTTACCTCACTCAGGATGATGCTCTCCAGGTCCATCTATTTGGCTAGGAATTTCATAAATTCATTCTTTTTAATAGCTGAGTAGTACTCCATTGTGTAGATGTACCACATTTTCTGTATCCATTCCTCTGTTGAGGGGCATCTGGGTTCTTTCCAGTTTCTGGCTATTATAAATAAGGCTGCTATGAACATAGTGGAGCATGTGTCCTTCTTACCAGTTGGGGCTTCTTCTGGATATATGCCCAGGAGAGGTATTGCTGGATCCTCCGGTAGTACTATGTCCAATTTTCTGAGGAACCGCCAGACTGATTTCCAGAGTGGTTGTACAAGCCTGCAATCCCACCAACAATGGAGGAGTGTTCCTCTTTCTCCACATCCTCGCCAGCATCTGCTGTCACCTGAATTTTTGATCTTAGCCATTCTCACTGGTGTGAGGTGGAATCTCAGGGTTGTTTTGATTTGCATTTCCCTGATGATTAAGGATGTTGAACATTTTTTCAGGTGCTTCTCTGCCATTCGGTATTCCTCAGGTGAGAATTCTTTGTTCAGTTCTGAGCCCCATTTTTTAAGGGGGTTATTTGATTTTCTGAGGTCCACCTTCTTGAGTTCTTTATATATGTTGGATATTAGTCCCCTATCTGATTTAGGATAGGTAAAGATCCTTTCCCAGTCTGTTGGTGGTCTTTTTGTCTTATAGACAGTGTCTTTTGCCTTGCAGAAACTTTGGAGTTTCATTAGGTCCCATTTGTCAATTCTCGATCTTACAGCACAAGCCATTGCTGTTCTATTCAGGAATTTTTCCCCTGTGCCCATATCTTCAAGGCTTTTCCCCACTTTCTCCTCTATAAGTTTCAGTGTCTCTGGTTTTATGTGAAGTTCCTTGATCCACTTAGATTTGACCTTAGTACAAGGAGATAAGTATGGATCGATTCGCATTCTTCTACATGATAACAACCAGTTGTGCCAGCACCAATTGTTGAAAATGCTGTCTTTCTTCCACTGGATGGTTTTGGCTCCCTTGTCGAAGATCAAGTGACCATAGGTGTGTGGGTTCATTTCTGGGTCTTCAATTCTATTCCATTGGTCCACTTGTCTGTCTCTATACCAGTACCATGCAGTTTTTATCACAATTGCTCTGTAGTAAAGCTTTAGGTCAGGCATGGTGATTCCACCAGAGGTTCTTTTATCCTTGAGAAGAGTTTTTGCTATCCTCGGTTTTTTGTTATTCCAGATGAATTTGCAAATTGCTCCTTCTAATTCGTTGAAGAATTGAGTTGGAATTTTAATGGGGATTGCATTGAATCTGTAGATTGCTTTTGGCAAGATAGCCATTTTTACAATGTTGGTCCTGCCAATCCATGAGCATGGGAGATCTTTCCATCTTCTGAGATCTTCTTTAATTTCTTTCTTCAGGGACTTGAAGTTTTTATCATACAGATCTTTCACTTCCTTCGTTAGAGTCACGCCGAGATATTTTATATTATTTGTGGCTATTGAGAAGGGTGTTGTTTCCCTAATTTCTTTCTCAGCCTGTTTATTCTTTGTGTAGAGAAAGGCCATTGACTTGTTTGAGTTAATTTTATATCCAGCTACTTCACCGAAGCTGTTTATCAGGTTTAGGAGTTCTCTGTTGGAATTTTTAGGGTCACTTATATATACTATCATATCATCTGCAAAAAGTGATATTTTGACTTCCTCTTTTCCAATTTGTATCCCCTTGATCTCCTTTTGTTGTCGAATTGCTCTGGCTAATACTTCAAGTACTATGTTGAAAAGGTAGGGAGAAAGTGGGCAGCCTTGTCTAGTCCCTGATTTTAGTGGGATTGCTTCCAGCTTCTCTCCATTTACTTTGATGTTGGCTACTGGTTTGCTGTAGATTGCTTTTATCATGTTTAGGTATTGGCCTTGAATTCCTGATCTTTCCAGAACTTTTATCATGAATGGGTGTTGGATCTTGTCAAATGCTTTTTCTGCATCTAACGAGATGATCATGTGGTTTTTGTCTTTGAGTTTGTTTATATAATGGATTACATTGATGGATTTTCGTATATTAAACCATCCCTGCATCCCTGGAATAAAACCTACTTGGTCAGGATGGATGATTGCTTTAATGTGTTCTTGGATTCGGTTAGCGAGAATTTTATTAAGAATTTTTGCATCGATGTTCATAAGAGAAATTGGTCTGAAGTTCTCTATCTTTGTTGGATCTTTCTGTGGTTTAGGTATCAGAGTAATAGTGGCTTCATAAAATGAGTTGGGTAGAATACCTTCTACTTCTATCTTGTGAAAAAGTTTGTGCAGAACTGGAGTTAGATCTTCTTTGAAGGTCTGATAGAACTCTGCACTAAACCCGTCTGGTCCTGGGCTTTTTTTGGCTGGGAGACTATTAATAACTGCTTCTATTTCTTTAGGGGATATGGGACTGTTTAGAAGGTCAACTTGATCCTGATTCAACTTTGGTACCTGGTATCTGTCCAGAAATTTGTCCATTTCGTCCAGGTTTTCCAGTTTTGTTGAGTATAGCCTTTTGTAGAAGGATCTGATGGTGTTTTGGATTTCTTCAGGATCTGTTGTTATGTCTCCCTTTTCATTTCTGATTTTGTTAATTAGGATTTTGTCCCTGTGCCCTTTAGTGAGTCTAGCTAAGGGTTTATCTATCTTGTTGATTTTCTCAAAGAACCAACTCCTCGTTTGGTTAATTCTTTGAATAGTTCTTCTTGTTTCCACTTGGTTGATTTCACCCCTGAGTTTGATTATTTCCTGCCGTCTACTCCTCTTGGGTGAATTTGCTTCCTTTTTTTCTAGAGCTTTTAGATGTGTTGTCAAGCTGCTAGTATGTGCTCTCTCCCGTTTTTTCTTGAAGGCACTCATAGCTATGAGTTTCCCTCTTAGAAATGCTTTCATTGTGTCCCAAAGGTTTAGGTACGTTGTGGCTTCATTTTCATTAAACTCTAAAAAGTCTTTAATTTCTTTCTTTATTCCTTCCTTGACCAAGGTATCATTGAGAAGAGTGTTGTTCAGTTTCCATGTGAATGTTGGCTTTCTGTTATTTATTTTGTTATTGAAGATCAGCCTTAGTGCATGGTGATCTGATAGGATACATGGGACAATTTCAATATTTTTGAATCTGTTGAGGCCTGATTTGTGACCTATTATGTGGTCAATTTTGGAGAAGGTACCATGAGGTGCTGAGAAGAAGGTATATCCTTTTGTTTTAGGATAAAATGTTCTGTAGATATCTGTCAGATCCATTTGTTTCATCACTTCTGTTAGTTTCAGTGTGTCCCTGTTTAGTTTCTGTTTCCATGATCTGTCCATTGGTGAAAGTGGTGTGTTGAAGTCTCCCACTATTATTGTGTGAGGCGCAATGTGTGCTTTGAGCTTTACTAAAGTTTCTTTAGTGAATGTGGCTGCTCTTGTATTTGGAGCATAGATATTCAGAATTGAGAGTTCCTCTTGGAGGATTTTACCTTTGATGAGAATGAAGTGTCCCTCCTTGTCTTTTTTGATGACTTTGGGTTGGAAGTCAATCTTATCAGATATTAGGATGGCTACTCCTGCTTGTTTCTTCATACCATTTGCTTGGAAAATTGTTTTCCAGCCTTTCATTCTGAGGTAGTGTCTATCTTTTTCTCTGAGATGAGTTTCCTGTAAGCAGCAAAATGTTGGGTCTTGTTTGTGTAGCCAGTTTGTTAGTCTATGTCTTTTTATTGGCGAGTTGAGACCATTGATGTTAAGAGATATTAAGGAAAAGTAATTGTTGCTTCCTGTTATTTTAGTTGTTAAAGGTGGCATTCTGTTCTTGTGGCTGTCTTCTTTTAGGTTTGTTGAGGGATTACCTTCTTGTTTTTTCTAGGGCGTTGTTCCCGTTCTTGTATTGGTTTTTTTCTGTTATTATCCTTTGAAGGGCTGGATTCGTGGAGAGATAATGCGTGAATTTGGTTTTGTCGTGGAATACTTTGGTTTCTCCCTCTATGATAATTGAGAGTTTGGCTGGGTATAGTAGCCTGGGCTGCAGTTTGTGTTCTCTTAGTGTCTGTATAACATCTGTCCAGGCTCTTCTGGCTTTCATAGTCTCTGGTGAAAAATCTGGTGTAATTCTGATAGGCTTGCCTTTATATGTTACTTGACCTTTTTCCCTTACTGCTTTTAGTATTCTATCTTTATTTAGTGCATTTGATGTTCTGATTATTATGTGTCGGGAGGAATTTCTTTTCTGGTCCAGTCTATTTGGAGTTCTGTAGGCTTCTTGTATGTTCATATGCATCTCATTCTTTAGATTTGGGAAGTTTTCTTCAATAATTTTGTTGAAGATGTTTGCTGGACCTTTGAGTTGAAAATCTTCATTCTCATCCACTCCTATTATCCGTACGTTTGGTCTTCTTATTGTGTCCTGGATTTCCTGGATATTTTGAGTTAGGATCTTTTTGCATTTTCCATTTTCTTTGATTGTTGTGCCGATGTTCTCTATGGAATCTTCTGCACCTGAGATTCTCTCTTCCATCTCTTGTATTCTGTTGCTGATGCTCAAATCTATGGTTCCAGATTTCTTTCCTAGGGTTTCTATCTCTAGTGTTGCCTCGCTTTGAGTTTTCTTTATTGTGTCTACTTCCCTTTTTAGGTCTAGTATGGTTTTGTTCATTTCCATCACCTGTTTGTATGTTTTTTCCTCTTTTTCTGTAAGGACTTCTACCTGTTTGATTGTGTTTTCCTGTTTTTCTTTAAGGACTTGTAACTCTTTAGCAGTGTTCTCCTGTATTTCTTTAAGTGATTTATTAAAGTCCTTCTTAATGTCCTCTACCATCATCATGAGATATGCTTTTAAATCTAGGTCTAGGTTCTCAGGTGTGTTGGGGTTCCCTGGACTGGGCGAAGTGGGTGTGCTGGGTTCTGGTGATGGTGAGTGGTCTTGGTTCCTGTTAGTAAGATTCCTCCGTTTACCTTTCGCCATCTGGTAATCTCTGGAGTTAGTAGTTATAGTTGACTCTGTTTAGAGATTGTTCTTCTGGTGATTCTGTTACCGTCTATCAGCAGACCTGGGAGACAGATTCTCTCCTCTGAGTTTCAGTGCTCAGAGCACTCTCTGCTGGCAAGCTCTCTTACAGGGAAGGTGCGCAGATATCTTGTATTTGGACCTCCTCCTGGCCGAAGAAGAAGGCCCAAAACAGGACCTTTCTCAGACACTGTGTTGCTTTGGCAGTTCCCAGGTGGTACAGACTCTCACCTAAGCAGACTAAATTCCTAAGTTCCTTGGAGTCCCGGGACCAAGATGGCGACCGCTGCTGCTGTGGCTTAGGCCGCCTCCCCAGCCGGGTGGGCACCTGTCCTCCGGTCCGGAAGGTGGCCGGCTGTCCCCGGCCCACACAGGGTGCTGCCTCAGCCCCTCTGTGCTTCTGCCTGTTCCAGAAGCTGTCAGGTTCTCTGGCGCACCCTCTCACCTGTTCAGACTAATTTCCTAAGTTCGGCGGGTCCCGGACCAAGATGGCGACCGCTGCTGCTGTGGCTTAGGCCGCCTCCCCAGCCGGGCGGGCACCTGTCCTCCGGTCCGGACGGTCTTATTTTGAATGAATATTATCAGCTAAAGCTATAAGACAATCATAGTTTTGTTTTCATAGAGGTTTTGGTTGTTGAATAACCTAGCGGGGGCTTGTTAACAAGATAAGAAGTAGGGCTGGAGGGCTGGCTCATCAGTTAGGAATAATGGCTGCTTTTCCAGAGGACTTAGTTTCTTTCCCAGCACCTATATGGCAGCTGGCAGTCTTTGGTCCCAAGAAATCCAACTCTTTTGCACTCTAGGGACACCAGAGATATATGTGGCATACATAGGTACATGCAGGCAAAGTAGTCATATACATGGAATAATAGATGCAAACAATGTTTTAAGGACATTGAAATAAATCAAATGTATACTATTTTTCATCTAAGGAGCTCTTCTATTTGTTAAAGAGAAACGATTATTGTTCAGATTTTTTCTTTTGCACTTTCTTTTGGATTTGCCTTAGCAAGTCAGGCGCTTACATGGAGAATTGAATGCTGAACTTAAGCCTGATGAAAAGAACTCCAGTTAAAGGGAGGATATGCTTATAAACAAGAATGAGTTCTTGTTGATATCCAAATTGGCAAGTAGTCAAGTTCTAAAATGTTCAAAATATTGAAAAATGGGCAACCACAGTTTTGTAGTTTAGTAAGGCGACTAAAGCCTAAAGAAACAACTTTCTACTACCCAAGTTTGAGTGCCTTTTACGATAATAGATGTTATTAAACATAGACATATGCCTAATAGTTATTTTAAGTTCATAAGAATATTGAATATTTCTATATCCACAGAAGTATTGTTCTTTCTGTTTTCCATACAGAACTTAATAGCTGTAAGAATTCATAGGTGGCATTTAAAATTTAAAGTATAAAGGACTTTCTTTGCAATTGTATTTTACACACATTATACATACACATGAATTGCCCCATTCTGTCCTGTTACAAAAGGAATTCACTTTTTCCTTTTTTTTTTCTCCTTTCTGGGTGAAATGTGTGAAATGTGTAATTTCTTTTTCTGTTCTTGAACATGAAGACAGATAAATTGGAGACCTTGGTGTGCTCTAAATGTTTTCCTTGTCACTTGGTGAGGGAATGTAGACTGGCCATCTAAAACCATTACATATAAGCTAGGAATGTGTCCCATCCCCCATGCTTCGTGCCCCGGTGAAATAAAACATTTTTTATCATGATGTAAAGGCTTTAGTCTTATCCAAATAAATAAAAGATGTGAATTTTCATTCTTAATGTAATTTCTAATCGTCCTATTTTGGATAGTTAAGATGGATCAGTGAGTCAAGGTGAGGAGCACTCTGAACCCGGGGACAGCCTTTCTCTTGTCCAGTTGGAAGACCTGGGGACAGCCTTTCTCTTGTCCAGTTGGAAGGCCTGGGGACAGCCTTTCTCTTGTCCAGTTGGAAGACCCGGGGACAACCTTTCTCTTGTCCAGTTGGAAGACCTGGGGACAGCCTTTCTCTTCTCCAGTTGGAAGACCCGGGGACAACCTTTCTCTTGTCCAGTTGGAAGATGTACTACCAGCTTTTGGAGGTTGAGGCAAGAGATTTAATGAAACACGTAGTGAAGACGGTGTCTCCTAAATGAAAGCATTACCTAAACCTAAAGGTCAATGTTGATTTGGCTTAGAAACACAGGTCCACATGAAGCACTCATCAACGCAGTCACAAGAGAAAGTGACTGCTGAGACGATTGACTGATGCAAGTTCAGGTAAGAACATACTTCTCAAAATACATTTTCAGAGCATCAAATGTCAAAAACATACCCACCTTTCAATTGTCAAGATGCTGAAGTTAAATTCAACTCCTATAGAGCTGAGGAGTGGCCCCACTGACATCTGCCCATACTTGAAACCCATGAACTTGACCTTTTGTCTAGAGATACCTCTAGCAGAGATACCGTGTAGCAGAGATAAAGAAGTCAAGAGTCTTGGGAGGAAATCAACATGAATCATTCAAACTGCCCTTAAGTTCAATGGCAGAAATCGTACCGAGAAAATGAGAGAGGCCATGTGAAGCCAGAGGAAGAAATTGGAGTTATGAAATAACAATCCAAGGAACATGGAGAGCCACCAAGAGTTGAGCCCTGCAAGGAAAGATACCCCATGACTGTCTGTAGCTGGAACACATTGCTGCACACTGATTCACACATTGGCCTCAGAACCATGAAAGGATGGTGTTCCATTATCTGCAGACACCAGCTTGCAGTCTTTTGTCATAAGAGTCCTAGGAAACTAATGATCCACTGAAGTGGTCTGATTTAAAATATAAATATATGTGTATATAAGAAAAGAAGAAAGAAGTCCTCAGGGACTCAGTTCTGGAATAGCTGAAAAGAACAGAGTGGACCTGTCTGACTGTTTGTCTCTGCCAACAGAGGGAGCCAAAATGACCTCCAGGCCAAATCAGTCTCCTGGGGAGCCCTCTACTGGACATCGTGTTCAGCCAGCCTGAACTGGCTGAGAGGGATAAGCCTTTTATAGACAAGAACCCTAAAGCCAAAACCAGAACTGAAATACACTCAGAAGGTCAATGGCAGGAAGGTGATGCTTGCTAGGACATTTGCTCCAAGGCTGTCTTCTCACCCAGACGGGGAAGATCACGATAGGAAATAGAGCACACCAAGACACACATAATGCCACTATGTGAGAACTCCTGAAGTATTGCCCTCTCCTTTTGCTCATTGTTCAGAACCCCAGAAACCTGAATCTGCTTGCAAAGCCTGCTAAACCCAAGACTCACTGGCTCAGCAAATATCTATCAGGCTTACTGTTCCAGATTGTCCATCAAACCCCTACAAGGGTTACCTGACCTCAGGGTCTTATGAAAAGAACAAATGGATTTGTTGATAGTGATTGCCTCAAAGGTGGGTTGCCTCAAAGAGAGTTGTCGGCATTCTGTAGCATTAAGTGTAATTTCTTGAATGTGATAGATGATATATAAACAGTGTCGTTTGAATATGACTCTCTTGGAGTGAGAAGCTAATGGCTATCTTTAAGCAGTATATCAGAAGTAATGGTATTTTATAAAGTGTATTCTTTGCCCTAACAACTTGACTCTGGCATGCATACTTTCAAAATTCCTCACTTGAGTTGGAGAGCTGTTTCAGCAGGTAAGGGCAGAGGTCTTGCAGAGGACCTAGATTTAATTCATAACACTCCAAAAAGGGCTAACAAATATCTGTAACTCCAATTCAAGGGAATCTGATTACATTGGTGGGCACAGCATGCACATGGCACACAGATATAGATGCAAGTAAACTCTCATATCCATAAAACAAACAAACAAACAAACAAACAAACAAACCCTTCATTACTAATCAAGCCTTCTGTTTACATGCACTCATTCTAAATATAATTCTAAGTATGCCTAGTTTTCTTTTGTGTTTATGGTCAATTTGTTTTCTTCATCATTTCCTAAGAGTTCTGATTGAAGATAGGAGACACTCTGAATTACACACACTTCATTTAGTGGCATTAGGGTTATCATTTCTGGCTTTAAAGTAGTGTGGAAAAGGTGCTTTAAATTCCTTTTGTTAAGGATGAGTTATGCCACACTCAGGCAGTGAACTGCAAATGGACTCCTTTCACTGCTGCAGAACTTTGGGTACCATGTAACTTCTGACTCAAAAACACTGTGTTTTGAACAGAGACGTACTGGCCTTGCAAGAATATTTGTGATTCGAACAATACCATTACAGTTTAGTCTGTTCACTGCTAAGGAGTTTGTGTGGGATACAAAAATATTATTTAGTGGTTGAGGGTTACACAGGAACTCTCATATAGAAAAAAATTTTTACTAGTATTTTTGATATCTTCCTTGACATAAGAAATCTATTTCACAGAAGCTGGAAAGAACCCAGATGCCCCTCAACAGAGAAATGGATACAGAAAATGTGGTACATTTACACAATGGAGTACTACTCAGCCATTAAAAAGAATGAATTTATGAAATTCCTAGGCAAACGGATGGACCTGGAGGGCATCATCCTGAGTGAGGTAACCCAATCACAAAAGAACTCGCACAATATGTACTCACTGATAACTGGATATTAGCCCAGAAACTTAGAATACCCAAGATATAAGATACAATTTGCTAAACACATGAAACTCAAGAAGAACAAAGACCAAAGTGTGGACACTTTGCCCCTTCTTAGAATTGGGAACAAAACACCCATGGAAGGAGTTACAGAGACAAAGTTTGGAGCTGAGACGAAAGGATGGACCATCTAGAGACTGTCATATCCAGGGATCCATCCCATAATCAGCTTCCAAACGCTGACACCATTGCATACACTAGCAAGATTTTGCTGAAAGGACCCAGATATGGCTGTCTCTTGTGAGACTATGCCGGGGCCTGGCAAACACAGAAGTGCATGCTCACAGTCAGCTATTGGATGGATCACAGGGCCCCCAATGGAGGAGCTAGAGAACGTACCCAAGGAGCTGAAGGGATCTGCAATCCTATAGGTGGAACAACATTATGAACTAACCAATACCCCCACCCCGAGCTCGTGTCTCTAGCTGCATATGAATCAGAAGATGGCCTAGTCGGCCATCAGTGGAAAGAAAGGCCCATTGGTCGTGCAAACTTTATATGCCTCAATACAGGAGAATGCCTGGGCCAAGAAGTGGGAGTGGGTGGGTGGGGAGTGGGTGGGTGGGGAGTGGGTGGGTGGGGAGTGGGTGGGGGAGCATGTGGGGGACTTTTGCGATAGCATTGGAAATGTAAATGAAATAAATACCCAATTAAAAAATTTTTATTAAAACATAAAAAAAGAAATCTATTTCAAAATTTATACCTTGGAAAATCTCATCAGTGGAACTCCGTAAGCTATGATGATAACCCACCCAGCAAAACATAACCATAACTGCCATAGTGACATGGTTGAAATGGAGATCACCAATTATTTTCTGATTGTATTTAAGTCTCAGTCTACTGAAGGAAACACACACCTGGTAAATTCAGCCAAGAACCCATGGTTAGAGAGTTTACACACCATCGGGATAAAACTTCTGCTAACTGGATAGAGTGTCAAACTGCCATCTGAAGTTTTCTTTCTGTATTCATAAATTAGTGCAACTCTCAGATATCACCTGAGAAGTTTCTTTGTATAGTGGATAACAGTCAACTCAGAAGCTCACAACTGGTCAAAGTGTCTGTGGACTGTTCATCTACAAATGTGACATCGATCTCACTCTCAGGGACCATTGAGAAAGACAAGGTCAAAGATTGCAAGGGGCAGAAGACTCAGGGAATTGGAACAGAATAACAGAACCACTACACTCATGAACACATAAGAGCTATGGTTGTCCGTACAAGCCCTGCACAAAATCAATCCAGGTAGGAATTGGGAAAGGTACGATGATCCCTTACTTACAGATGACTCATTATTAAGAGTTGAAGGTGTCTGGAGTAGTTACAGTCAGGTTTATTTAGGGGTGTGGCCCTTGGTAGATTAAACATGCTTCATTGGATGGTCCCACACCACACTCATGAGTATATTGGTCAAATAAATCCCACTCAGTGAGAAAAAGAGAAGAGAACACAATGACACTGGAAGGGAAATTGAAGTAAGAGAAGATAGAGGGGAGGAATCATGGTGAATACGATGAAAATATAGTATATGTATGTAAGACATTCTCAAAGGATTAATGAAATATATTTAATTGAAAAATTAAAACCTTATTCCAATCTTCTGTGAAGTTATTTGCTCCAGAGTTTTTCTATGCCTTAGAGCCAAACACCTTAGGTTTGTTGTTCGTAGGGCGCTTTGCATTATTTGCAAAAACCGTGCCCATGTATTTAAATTATCCAGGAATTAACACTTATCTGCTACCTCTCCACTTCTTTTCCTGCTGTTTGCATTGAACTGAGTCCACTTCACTCTATTTAATGTCTATCCTTCTCCCTGTGTTAACTCCAGGAGGTGGGAAGGGAAAAGAACTGTGAGATGACTTAGGTAGCTTTACCACCAATTTAACGTAATGCACGCTGAAAGGGAACTAAATCCGTTGACTAACAACACAAAAAGCCATCTCTGGATGAATTTAGCCTGTGGCTCATCTGCTCCAGTACTTGACTGTAGTGAAAAAAATGCCCTAATGTGCAGTTTAGCTTTGGAAAGCTGCCTCTTGGGGTTAAGGGACTCTGCTGGCAGGCCCTAGTGCATTTTGTGGGCAAGCCGGGAGGCTGCTTCCCGGTAATACAATGGTGGGAAATCAACACTGTTGTCCCACATCAAGAATTCCTTCCAAGTCTCTAAAATGTGCTTCAAACTCATTTGCAGGACAAAAATAATAGCTGCTGAATCACAGAGTTCTGGTCAGACAACTCTGCCTCGTGTCTGCTGTGCAGTAATTCATAGTTCTGTTTACAGAGCCCATAGTTCTAATACAAATGAGTGTTACTCCAACTCATTAGAAAGGGAGAGAGATGGATTCTATTTGCAAATGTTAATTAGAAAAATCTGGAGTTCTAGGTCAGTCCTTGAACCTCCTTGTAGGACTGACAGGAGGGTCTTTGAAAAAATTATTTATATGGACAAGAAGAGGTCATAGAAATGAAGAAGTCTGATCAACCTCTCTCTCTCTCTCTCTCTCTCTCTCTCTGTGTGTGTGTGTGTGTGTGTGTGTGTGTGTGTGTGTGTGTGTAAGTCCACAATAAAACCCTTTATTTGATATGCTACTCAAAACAATGAAAAAGAACAGTTTGGATATCTCACAGTTTTAAACTTACTGGTAAAGATGAATATGGATCATAACAGCCATATAAATCATTACATATTGAGGCTGTAGTCTAGTGCACAGACAAGATCCTTCTCAACTAACACAGGTAGCTTTTATCTGTGCAACAGTGATGATCGGTGTACTATCTAGATCTTCACTTTAGTTTACTGGTCAACCAGACCTTTGAGAAATTGGAGGATTTCATGTGAAATCAACATAAGGTGACTATATCTAACACAATATTGAGGACATAATCATAGCAAAGACTTAGGTATCATTTATCTGAAATTCAACTTTAATGGGGTTTTCTGTATCTTTATTCCCTAAACTTAGCTGTCATCGTGTTCTACATATTCAGTCACCTTAATTCCAAACTTCCATTTCTGCGTCTTCTTGTCTACGTATGTGCATGTGTTTCATGCGTGCATCTGTACATGTATGTGTATGTTACAGATTTTTCTTTCATGTGCTTCATCCATACTCCAAACCATTCTGTCTAGTTGGTAATTTCCTTTCTCTCCATCTCTGGTGATTGTAGATCTGCTATTGTAAAAGTAACTTTTAAGGGCTGAATAACTCTCTTCTGTGTTTTGCCAAGCACAGAATCAAGGCTGGTGATAATTTGATTCACTGGTTCAGAGTACACTCTGATAACAATGATCAAAGCAGACTGGACTGCACCCTTGGCCTGACATGACAGTGGCATGAGAGATGGACGTTTGTCTTCCCGGCTGCCTGTAGGAGCAGGGAAGTTTTATGCATTTTGACTTCCACCGACTTTACAACAAATATCCACTCAGCATTAGTGTTCTACATATTGCAAGACTTACTAGTGGCTCAAGGCTTCAAATACACTAATCTTGACCTCATCGAGTGTATAATCTAGTAGGAGAAACTGGTAAGAAAACACCAGAAACAGTAAGGCTTTTAGTCATATTGCTTGGGGAGGTAGACACGGGCAGATTTCTGGGCCTCACTAGCCAGACCACAACATAAGTGGTGAGCCCCAGGCCCCTGTGAGAAAACCTGTCTCAAAACACCAAGGTTGACTAGTTCCTAGGAACAACCTCTGAGGGGAACATCTTGGTTCCATGTATATGTGTGCACATGCACACACACACACACACACACACACACACACACACACACACACACACTAAAAAGAAATAATGACTGATACCATTTTAGTATAGCTTCTTCAATACTTTTCTGTAGATTACTTTGCACAGTGTGTATGTGGAGGTGTCGAGGGGAGGATGGGGTGGGGTGAGTGGGAGGGGCTCTGTTTAAGATTTTCTTCCATGTGGGGCTCATCTGTACTGTGCCTAGCCATTCTGCCGAGTTGGTAATTTCTTTCTGTCTCTGCGGGTTCCATATTAAACAACCAAATGGGCTCGGGTGACGACTTACTGAGAGCAAAAATTAGCCTGAGTGCAGGTCTAAGGGACTCTTCTCTAAGAAAAGAACCTGAGCGTTTGCATGTGATTTCTATTTTGAGCCCTCAGAGGCCTTTCCCCACCTTGCTTCCTGGGTTCAGCTGCATTCCCGGTACTTGAGGTTACCTGAGAGACAACCTCACTGTAAGCAAGTGGCTTTTTCTAAATGTAGTTCCTGACTTTTGGAAACTAATGAGAATTTGGCCATGCCTGGCTATCAATAGCTTGTCAGTACTGAGCAGTGAGCAAAAGTGGCCTCAATTTTAATCATCTCCTTCGGCTCAGGAGGAGCTGGCCGGTTTATTCAAGGAGGACACGTGGCCGTTGGCATCCGATGTAGGCTACGTTTCTCCCACGGGAACCTTCCTTTAGGGTTGCCCAATAAAATATAGAACAAGCAATGGATAAGTGTTAATGCAAATTTATCTATTGCAACATTGCGGACATATTTAACTTAAAAATTGTGCTTTATTTATCTGAAAATCAAGTTTAATTGTGCATTCCATATTTTTAGTCCCCTAAACTTAGCAAAAATAGCTCTTTTTTTCTAGGTGTTCAGTGACTTCGATTAAACCTTCTGTTCTCTCCTCTTTCCTTCTCCTCTTTCCTCAGGCACATGCTGGCCAGCCTGGCTTAGTTAAGTCGAACTGGCTTCATCTCCTGCTTGCGTTTAGTCCAATGTTCTGTACAGTAAGGCATGTTTATGTGGTGTGAAAATTAATTTGAAATAAATGTCTTACGATAGAAATAGCACCCTATTCCATAGCAACTTAATTGACGCCAGCATATGTGTGTAGAGTGTATCTTCACGAGATTGTGGTATATTTGGATGACAGACTGAATATATGATAAGGGCCCTTTAAAATTATGTTGCTGAATGATATCAGAGCCCTTAGATTTTGTGGAGGTACTGTGTGATGTACACACAATGATAAAACTCCCCAACAGCACATTTCTCAGAATATACTTTCATTTCAAAGTGACCACAACCACACATACACATATTTTCACATATATAATGTAGCAGCTGAAAATAGAAATCCATTTCCCTGATTTTAATGCTATTATTTAAAATTTTTTAACAAGAAAATATTTAAAGTTTCCAGTAAGTGATTATGTTTCTGAATTATGGGGAAGATTACCTAAAATATAATTATTTTACTACTCCAAAGCTGTGGCCAATGACATTAATCTCTTAATTCTCTTCAAGCTGCCACTGACTGGGCCAGGAACATCAGGCTCCCCCATTTTTTTCTCCTCATGATAATGGTGATGATGGTGCATTTTAGAAACTTCTGTATTATTTTTGGATACTTTAGATTTTTTTCTTTGCTATTAATGTTATTTCTGATTTATTTTCATAAGACTTTTAAATAGTATATACTCTAGAGTTTACTTCATACTACAATTCTATCCATAAATCCACTATCTTAGGGCTTGTAGAAATCCCTTGAATGTTCTAAGCATCTGCTCAAGTATCTGAATAAATGTTAGAAGATAACTCAGACTTTCTGAAGATGAACTGAGGGCATGCAAATGAAGAATCGAGCCTTACACAACACCTACCTACAAATGTCATTATGGTGTTGTACTGCCTAGTTTTGTGTCAACTTGACACAGCTGGAGTTATCACAGAGAAAGGAGCTTCAGTTGAGAAAATGCCTCCATGAAATCCAACTGTAAGGCATTTTCTCAATTAGTGAACAAGGGGGAAAGGCCCCTTGTGGGTGGGGCCATCTCTGGGCTGGTAGTCTTGGTTCTATAAGAGAGCAGGCTGAGCAAGCCAGGGGAAGCAAGCCAGTAAAGAACATCCCTCCATGGCTTCTGCATCAGATCCTGCTTCCTGACCTGCTTGAGTTCCAGTCCTGACTTCCTTGGTGATAAACAGCAATGTGGAAATGTAAGCTGAATAACCCTTTCCTCCTCAACTTGCTTCTTGGTCTTGATGTTTGTGAAGGAATAGAAACCCTGACTAAGACAGGTGTGTAGTTGGATTAGTCATCAAATTATTTGACAATTGGTCTTAGCTTCTTGTAATAAAGTCTGGACTCAGTGTATTGGCCTTTTTCCTCTTTTCCTTTTCTTCTGGATCTCTTGGGTGTCTTAAATAATTCATCAATCCTCAGTAGTATATTATCTTTTTCATTTATTACTAAAAGCTCATAACCATATATGGAGAATGATTCCCCTCCCACTTTGGTCTCCATCTAACAGGTTAATTATCAAATGATAGACTTCATTTGCATCCCTAGATGTTTCCTTTGAAAATAATAGCTACTAACTTTTCCTTATTACTTTTAGCATAAATTATTTTTTAAATTCATTTAATGCCCTGCCAAGTATGGTTCTTCTGTGGAGAATGGGAAGCAATATAGTAAAAATCTTGTGTAGAGATTTTTGTCACCTTCTGTTTGAGATTTCATTTCTTCTAGTTATTACTGGGGATTAATTTTTCCCATTGCTTGTTTTTTGTTTGTTTGTTTGTTTTTTCTATTGTTTATAGTTTTATGGTTTCATGCATTAACAGAAGGGATTTTTAACCATCTCTTGATTCTTTTCAAGCTGCCCTGAAACCCCCTCAACCTCCTCTCTCACAACTCTCTCTCCCACTAGAACCTTTCTTTATGCCTGTGTCTTCTTTTTGTGTATGGCCCATTGGGTATAATTAAATACTTGGTACTGTAGCTTTACCAAAAACCAAACTTTAGTCAACTTTACAAATATTTTGTATATAAAATATTACTTATATCCAAGATAGAATGTTTGAATTAACTAAGGCCCCCTATGATTGTTAAATAAACAAAGCATCGCATAAACATAGACCAAGAAGTAGTAAAAATTATAATTTCCAATGCAGAAAAGCAAAATCCAAAACAAAAAAACTAAACAGTACCTTATTTTTTATTACTGTGATAAAATGTCATGAACAAAGTAATTTGGGGAAGAAACGAAGGAAGTCAAAACAAGGCATGAACTTGGAGGCAGGAATTGAAGTGGCCATGAACAAATGCTGCCCAGTGGCTTGTTCCTCATGGCTTGTTCAGCCTGAACTCATTTCCGGGGGGGGGGCAGGGGGGGAGAGGGCTGGGGTGGAGGTTGTTTTTGTTTTGGGGTTTGGGGGTCCTTGGGGGGTGATCCTGTTTTTGTTGCTGTCATTGGTTTAGTTTGGTTTGGTTTGGTTTGGTTTGGTTTTCTGAGACATGGTTTTTCTGTGTAGGTCTGGTTGTCCTTGAACTCACTCTGCAGACCAGGCTGGTTTCTAACCCAGAGGTATACCTGCCTCTGCCTCTCAAGTGCTGCAATCAAAGGTGTGCACTACTACCCTCCCAACCTCCCCCATTAACCTCACCCCCCCATTAAGCCTGCTTTCTTATACTAAAGACCACCTGCCCATGGGTGGCAACACATATCAGGTCCTCTCACATCAGTCATATAAGATAAATGTTCCTACATTCACATTATATAAGCACAAATATAAAAGCATTATTTTAAAAGTATTTTAAAAGAGAAAATAAATCTATCTATAGCAACAGTAGTTTGTCCACCCAATGTAGAAGTCAGTGCTAACAGAGATCAATGTTCCCTGGTACTAATGCTCTCACCTAGAATATTCTTTAAGTTTTAATTCATGGACTTTTAAATGTTATGTGAGCTTTGTTTCATGGTTAGATTGAAGATAGCACAACTCTAACATTTTAAAATAGGTACTTGTGTTAGTCTATATGTGTTCCTGTATATCTGAGCCTTAGTAGTTTATACACAAGACTTGATTACCTTGACACTCAAAAAGTTAAGAAGTCCTTAACCCAAGAGCCAGCATGCTTACTGGTTGGGGAGAGCCTGTTCCATTGGTACTGTCTTTCCTTTATGATATTCTCACATGGCCGAAGGGGAAAGGCTAAAAAGAAATAAGCATCGGTTCCTCCCATAAAGGAAAACGTAGATGATAAATAAACAATGAACTCCATTCATAAGATTATTGACCTTATAATATAGTCACCTCCTAAATGTTTCATCTCTTACTACTATGGCATTGAGGTTAAAGTTCCAATGTAACTGTTAGAAGCCATATACATATTTAAGCCGTAATGTGCTCTTTTACTCATATTAGGGAGTGTAGTGGGCACTTGTTTACATAAACAATGTCAGGTGGCAATCCATCTAGCATAATAGTTCAGCCATTCTGATGTGCTGCACGTAGAACAGCATGCTGCCAAACACAGGAGGAAGAGGAAAGTCAGGAGAGAACTGGCTCTAAAGAGAAGTCTTTCCCAATCCGGTGGTCCAGAGCAATCTGGAGAGTCTAGTGGGGGAAAAGGTTAGTAGGTATGTGTGTACTGTGCTACTAACTATGGGAAGTAAACCAAATAACCCTAGTTGACAGATAAGTTAAATGATCCATTAAGCAAAGTGGTATAGCTGTTATAAACCAAGCAAAATTGCTCTAGGATCCCTGGCTGAGTATCCCAGAGAAGGAACAGTGTTTGAATCACATCCTAAGCACGGCAAATTCTCCAGGGAGGGAGACAAAATATCTCCCAATTTAGGCAGCACTAGTATCAATAGGAACGATGCAGGGAGGATCCTATTTCTCTTGTGGCATACAAGCAGGAAGGCTGGTGAAGAAAATAGACCCTCACCTGTAAGTTGCCATGGTGATAGACCCTGGACTAATAAGATCTCAGGTCTGCCGCTTCTAGAGATGGTTCAGCATGTGAGATACCAACTGCTCTAACCATTGGCAATTCGGCAGCACTGACATTGGGAGGATTAGTTAAGCCTGACCTAGACAAGGCATCCTTCCTACTACCCAAAGACCTTGTACCTTTGGTCCTTCAGGCACATTTCACTAGCACATTACATGGGAGATTTTCCTTGTGGTCATGACAGCAGTGACCATGGCAACAGTGTTTTAACTCTTGAACATTGCCTCTGTGGATCCAAGGGTCATGACAGGAGAGTCTCGGCTCACTAGCCATGGCAGCCAGATTAACAAGTACCCCCTGAAATGTCAGAAAGATTAGGGAGAGAAACTAAAAATCACTTCTATCAGTTAAACTGGAAAGTGGTTCCAAAAAAAAAAAAAAAGACACTAATATAAATAGGTGACTATCTGTCCTCGCTGGTGGATGGAATTCACAACACTTAGGTTTTACTTAAATTTGCAATCTCACATACGTAGTCATTGATGTGACTAAGAAGCATTCACTGAACCTTTGCAAGGTGCGAGACATACTGCAATGTGCTGTGGACACATTCGAAACAAAATAGACACGTCCCTAATTTTCCTTTGTGGAATTTTGAGTATAGTTATTGCATCTCTTCAAAGAAACTTGAGTTGAAAACCATGTTTTTTTTTTTTTTTTAATCTGAAACATTTAACCCAATTATGTAAAAAACAAAACAAAACAAAACAAAACAAAAGTAGAGATATGTCTGTATAATAATTACATAAAAATAAAATCCTGGAAAATGAGCATAAAGGATAGACATAGAAATAATTTTGTGTATGCAGAAATAATGATTGTGGCTATTGAATTCTATCATTTGTCAGGAATATGTGTGTGTGTTTGTGTGTGTGTGTATGTATGTATGTATATACATATATATATGTATATTCCTGCTTGTATACCACAAGGGGGATAGTTATAGTTACATTTATGTGTGTGTGTGTATGTTTGTGTATGTGTGTTTACATAATATATATATATATATTCTATAAATTTTCTTTACTACAGAATGGTTTTTCTCCTCTGTATGAGGCTCTCATCCTTTCATTTGCATTCCATAATTTCAGCATTCAGTAATGAAAGTGTCTTATGTCTATACCATCTATATGAAATAAATCCATCCCACCAATCAGGTAGAAGGTAGATATTGCAGCTGTCCTATTATTCTCACAAATTGACACATATTTTTAATTCAGGAAAACAGAGGTGAAATAGTTACATATGTTCTGACATAATAAAAATCGCCACCATGTTGTCATGATTAAATATATTTCCTTAGAATATCAGCATTCCATCTGAAATGCAGCCTGGCCATTTGGATTTGGTATTATTGGTATTATGGACATGTCAACACCTGCCACGGTAGGCAGATGTAATGAGTCAAATAAGATAAATGGTTGTTAGTACTTAAGAATTGTTAATTTTCTTCTGTCCCATCAAAAAGAAAAATTGTGTGTCTGTAGGATATGGTTCAGGCTTCTGGACAAAACAGTTGCAATCTTTTAAGGAAAGTAAAATTAAATACTACAAGGATATAGTTGAAAAAATGCTGAAGGATGGAAGTGCTAAGGGTGTCCGGAAGAATAGGTTTTCCTTGTACCTCACCCCAAGCTAATGGTGGGTGCTTAACCTGTACTGGTTAACGTAGGAAATCCCAGGCAGGAGGAAGTGTGGATCTTGTTATGAACTTGAGTAATTTGCAGATAACTAAGTAGGCTCCATGAGATTCAAGTGAAATAAAATCATTCAAAGAGTAGATATTTTAGGGAAGCCTTAAAAGTTAAGGAAAGCTATTTCATGGGTAGCGCGGCATAAGCCGTAACATGCTTTTGTATAGGGAAACGTGTGCTTTAATCAGCAGCTGTAGACGAATTCATCTGACAGCTGTGCAAAGATTTGAGGTAAGAAGGACAAGACAGGGAGACCATTAAGACAGCTAGGCGCTGGTCAATGGTGAATCATTGCCCTATACATAAAACTATGGGTTACCCATAGGAGATTTATTGTGGTAAATGGATTAGAGTGCACGTTGGAAAAGCGTAATTAAATGAAAAGACTCCAGGAGACTGAGCAGCCTGGAGGAGAGTGATGGCTTGGGAAGTTTGAGTGAAGAAGGTAAAAACCAGAATGCTTACTGTTGTAAGATCCTGGCCAACACAATGTTTTGTGTTCAAACAAAAATTCTTTTGGAAACGTGCTTGCTTAATAAATGATAATTAGAGGGACTTAAGAGAAATTATTAACAGTGCCCTGACTCTCACTGACCTATAGCACACGGGTAAAATATACACATTATGAAGCAATGTTTAGAGAAAATGGAGTATTGAGGTCACTGTAAGTCCCTATATCCACAAACAGGTCATTATCAGAGATCATCTCTAGATCAAAATGTGAAAAATGTACCATGTTCAAATTAGCATGCAAAATAAAACATCATTGCCAAGTAAATTATGTGATTATGCCATGAATAATTCATCAGTGCTGGCAATACAATTAGCTGCTTATAATATAATGATGAAACTATTACATTCATGTACAGTAAGTCTGACCCAAATTGTTCTAATAGTAAGACCAGGTCCAAATGCAAAAGAAAGCCTCCACTGTCTCTAGTCCAGAGCCACACAATGGAATTTCTTGCTTGTAAGACAAAGATAGAGTAAGTAGGCAAAGCTCATTCATGGTTAAAATCAGTTACATAAAAATGAGATAATTTCATATATGTACATTTTATAAGATCCTGAGTAAAATTACTTATGCCAGTATTGTGATCTAGTAGATATGATACACACACACACACACATATCTTAGCCAACATTAAGATTTTTACATAAAAAGCATGTAGACAAAAACAGTATCTAGGAGTCTTATTTTTATATGTTTTATTTTGTGTACAGACCTTTAGCTTGCATGTATATCTGGGTATCTTGTGTGTGTGTCTGGTGGCTATGCAGGTCAGAAGAGAGTCTGGATCCTTGTCACTGGAGTCACAGAGAACTGCGTACCAGCATGCGGGTGCTATGAATATAGTGGAGGCCCTCAGCAAAAGCAACCAGTTCTCTTAAGCAACAAAACATTGCTCCAGCATCTATTCTTACTTCTCAATTTAATTTCATTTATTAGTCTATCTGGTGTGTGTGTGTGTGTGTGTGTGTGTGTGTGTGTGTGTGTGTGTACACGCATGTATACAATACGATGCACATGTGCAAGTGTGGGCACACATGTGAAAGTCCACGGATGACTTTCAGAAGTTGTTTTTTTCCACATCCTTGGGTTTCTAGCCCTTATTACCTGCTGTGCCATCTCACTGACCCAATAGCTGACTGTTGTGAATGAGAAGCTCTTTAGCTATAATGAATCATCGCTCAGCCTTTCTACAGAGCAAAATCACGAGGTTGGACACACATGAGATGCTCAATGCTGGGCCTGGATCAATAAGGACATGGTGTCTATGGTCAACTTGTAGAAAAAAAAATTTCTGGAGATTCTATTTCACTCAGCTTACTTCAATCATCTTCATGATGAAATTTGTTCTCTCTCTCTTGGACTGCGATTCTGTTGGCTTAAGGCTGAGTTTGCCCATTACTAGTCAGTATGGGGTTTTACTTGGTACTTAAATTCCATGGTCTTTAAGTGCTGCCAAATCTTACAACAAAGGACCCACCTGGGCACAACGGTTCCAGGTTACTGCTACTAAGTTTTTACTACCAATTAATGGGCAACAGTGACATATGACCAAACACAGTGTGCCCTTCTAAAAGCCGTGATCCTGTCACCTGGTTGCTGTCGTGTCAGCGAGCACCCTGCGGGCGAGAAGGCAATATGGTTGTGAAGTTTGAGTGAGATTCTGCTCTGTCAGCAGGATTTCTTTTTCATAGGGCATTCCCACAAGAGCAGTTCAGAGTCTGTCATCACATGTCTTGATTATATCACCTGCTATATGCATAAATGAATATTTCCTTCACATTCCATCAGTGTGTATGTATGACATCTATATGGCAGAATATGTTCATAGAAAAAAAAGCCTCATCTTATGATTTTCATATGTATAGGGCCTTTTAATGTATGTACCCTTCCACACAGAAAACCAACTTAAAAATGTTACTACCAGCTGTGGTAAAATACATTGCAATCCTGCAAAACCTGTTGATTGAGAAATATTTAAAACGCTGAATAAGATACAAAAGCCCATTCGAACACACCCGTGCTTACACTCCCGAGCCAGCAAGAGTGGCTAGATCAAGCACAAGCATGAATCCAGGACAAGGAGAGCTGGCAGAGCTGCGCATGTCTTCTAGAACCATGTGAAGAGGAGCTTTGAGTCCTACAGTCCACATAGAGTTTGAAAGTATAAAACTGTGGGCTTCTGAATATGAGCCAAACCGTGGGGTAAAGGTGGAATTCCAAAAAGACCCTCCATGAAATGCTTAGGAGCAAGATCAAGTAGCTGTCATACCAAGGATGGCATCGAGGGAAACGGACTCTTCCCTACGGGATATAGGGTGAAAGCAAAACAAACAAACAAACAAAAAAACAATAAACAAATTAATAATTCAATCTAGCAAGACGTGGTTCAATCCGTCCAAATCACAGATCCCTCTACACAGTCATAAAGGGCAATCTAAAAAGAAAACGACACTCTTTTTTTTTTTTTTAATACGGAGCATTAAAAAGAACAAAATACTTAGGAATACATTTAAGCAAAGAGACAACAAACATTGCATTACAAAAATGCCAATATAAAACCTAAACCCTCAGAGAAACCTACTTTGTTCCTGAATGAGAAGACACTGTTGGGAAGATGACATTGATACCCGAAGCCATCTATGGGTTCTATCAAATACTTGTGCTGGAATGTTTAAGGCAGCCTTCTTCCCAGTAGTTACAAAGGTGACAATCTAGCTCAGTGTCTATCACTTGCCTCACATGAATAAGGGTTTGACCTCTACTACCCCACCTGGAAGCAGAAATTAGATTGTAACAGCAAATGCTGTATGATTCCATTTATACGCCACACCCAGAACAGGCAACTCTATAGGTGTAGAAGGCACTTTAGTCGTTGACTGGGACTAGAAGAGCAGATAGTGGGAAGAAACTGCTTGCTACTCTGCAAAGGGCTTCCATTTGCAGTTAAGAAAGCATACTGGAAGTGTATTCAGATGGTGGTGACCCTTCTGTAAGGCTGATTTACAAAATTCCACTGAGTGTATTCTTAAGTGGTTCGTTTCCTAGTATAGAAAATCTACCTTGATTTGGAAAAAACACAAAACAGAACACAAAACAAACTCACAAGTCAAAAGCTCTTTCTCCAAAGAGATTTTCGAACACATATTGACCCTGATTTGGGTCTATACTCTGAATTTATTTTGCCAGCTGATTGGTTGTGCCAGCTGGTGGGTGGTATTCGCTGGAGAAGTACTCTCTCAGTCTAGGACTCAGAATAGCCCCACAGAAGTCTCAGCAAGCCTAACCTCGGAAGAACAAGAAAAGTATAAAATGCATCAGGAAATAAAACCACCAACTCCAATAGGAAGCACACACTCGCAAGGATTACAGATAGTAGAATTACTGAATTTAGCACGGATAAGAATGCCCCATATTTAGAGCTTCTTTTAAAAGAAAGGCAGCAAGTATGGGAGCAATGAATATGGACTGCAAAAATTGACCAGACAGAATTTATTTTAAATTTAAAATTTGCAAAAACAGTTGGTCTGGGAGTTCTATGTCAACTTGGCATAAGATTTAGGAGGAAGAAACCTCAACGGAGACTGTGCCACCAGCAGAGATTGGTCTGTGGGAAAGCCTCTGGAACTTTCTCCTGATTGGTGACAAATGTTAGTGGCTCCAACTCTATGGGCAATATCACTCCTGGGCGGGTGGTCCTAGATGCTGTAAGAATGGAGGCTGAGCAAGCCATGGGCAACAAGGTAGTAACACTTCTCTATGGCCTCTGCATGAATTTCTGCCTCCAGGTTTTTGACTTGAGTTCTGTCCTGACTTCCCTCAGGAGTGGAGTATCACCTGAAAGCTGTAAGCTAAACTAATCCCTTGACTTCCCAAGTTGCTTTTGGTCTTGGTGTTTTATCCTGACAACAGAAATCTTCATGAAAACAATACTTAAAATGGAAAGATGTGATTTTCGAAATTTAATTGTGAGTAGAAATTAAACACCATACCCAGCTAAAGAGACAACCCACAACTGGAAAATACAGTGGGGAAAAAAAATGACTCAGGATTCAATCCGAGTAGAGTTTAGGAAACATTAAACTTACAGGGCCTGGCTTATGTCTTATTACTATACCATAAGAAAATACAGATACTAGAGAAAGACATCATGTATGAGAATTTTTCAGATTGGAAGACAGTATAAGAAACAAGCTATGCAAGAAAAGCTGTGACTTTTATAGAAACCTGTGTTGTAGAAACTATGGCACACACCCTTTAAACCAGACAATGTTAAGTGAGAAATTAAGTCCTAATATCGAAGTCTGGATGACAGAAAGCCCTGATTGTCTTATCTGTCTATATTTATGCTTCTGTAGTAAAAAAAACATCGGTACCAGGAATTCTATTTTATTTTCTAGCTCTGAAGGTTGGAAAGTCCAAAGTAACATTGCTGGCTAATGCAGTTTCTGGAAGAAGGCTCTTTCCTAGCTTGCTGATGGTCACCTCCCTCCTATGCAGTGGAGGTGGGGCCAGGTCTCTAGTGAGAGGCAGAGGGGACAGAGGAATGATGAGCAAGACAATGGATCTTCCCTCATCTTCTGAGACTACGCTATTGCCAGCACCTCCCACTTTAACATTCACCTTGACCAGGTGTTAAACTTTGTCTGTTTCCCCCCCCCTCTGTTGTTAAATTCCAGAGTCTAGGTAAAATAGAGACTATTTTGGGTCACAGATCTGGAGACAGAAGAACAAGGGGTCTGAATACACTGGTAGTCATTTTACTGGCAGAGTCCTAAGGTGGTGTGTGGCATGGCATAGCAAGGAAGGAAGTTCACGCATGCATGAGTGAATCTCTCCTCCCCAACCTTGGTATGTATATGTGAGTGTGTGTGTGTGTGTGTGTGTGTGTGTCTGTCTGTCTGCCTGTCTGTCTGTCTAAGACTGTGTGTTTCCTTTTCTCCTTCCCTCCCTCTTCTTTAAAAGTCACCAATATTGAATTGCGACAGCTCCATCCTGACGATACGCTCTGTTCGTAGTCAATCCCCGAATTCTGCCTCCCAACAACATGCAATTAAGCTTCAATCATCTTAATACTTCACAAGAATAAAACCCATGTCGTGGATTTCAGAAACAACATGCTGTTCCGCACACCCTAGTGAACCTCGTCTCCAGGGGGCAGTCACACTCAGTGTAGGAGCTAAGGGCAAGACCATTCTGTCTATAGCACTTGTCTCTCCCAAAGCCGGTTTGTATACAGACCCTATGTTGAGTTCATCTTACTCCTTAATCAAAGAGGAAGTTTGATGTTGGGTATGCCTTTCTCTCCACTCCAAATTCTCCCTCAGAGGTGGCATCTTCTCTGTTCTGTGCCTCAGGAAGCCTCTGCAATCCTAAACCTGCTAGCAGGTTACTGATTACTTGTGGCCCCTGGGATAAACTGGCAGATGATCGATGAACTGAAGGCACAAGAAGCCATGATATGAATTTTCTGTTCCTCCCCTGTGTTAGCTCTGCATCTTGTGTGGCTGCTTTAAACCTCCAAAGCTGCACCTGGAAACTCTTTTCTCCATCACACTTCTAACGGTGTTCCGGTAATGTTCCCTCGCCCCTTCATCTAAGAGGTGGCCAATGTTGCCAGAGCCAGGGTAAGTCTTGAAACTGTGCCCGGGTCTCCATCAAGAGCGTTGCCGCCATTAACATTTCTTCATTTAAAGCTTACAAAGAGTGAATTCCATTTCTTTGAGTCCAGGGCCTTGGCTAGCTTTGCTTACTTTTCACTTTTAATTTCAATCTCAGTTGTGTGGAAACACCAGTCTCCATTTATATTTGGGGAGGGGGATAGTTCATAGATGATCATCAGAACTAGAAATGAAACATGAAAAAGAGAAGGAGAAAATTTGAGAAGAATTCGTTACAAATCTGCATAAAGACATTTTCCCTTACACCTTTAGAAACGCTCTCAATTGTCAAGGGATCTCTTACAGAGCACTACATAGACAAATACCCTTTGTCTTCTTGTGAATATGTTGAAAGGCATTACCCAAGGTCTCTCTCCATTGCTTTAATGGAAAGGTTATGTGGAGAGCATTCATTTTTTTCCCCCTCTGATTCACCTTCAGCTCCCCTACTTTGGAATGAGAAGTGGCCATTTTCAGGACTTGAGTTTAAAATAGGTCATTTCCCTCTTGCTTAGTCAGAGGAGCCTGGCTTCCTTAAATCGAGTGACTAGGTTTGTTCACGAAGTCCTTTTAAGCAATGTAACTGAGTTCCAAACTCAGCCTTATCCTTACTGCTTCAGAAACAAATCCTGAAGTTGAAAAGGTGGCAGGTCACAGTAGGTGCTGGGAAACACCATCAGAGAAGCAACTCCAATGGGCCACAGGCAGCTGAAGGTCCGGATGCTCTGATAGAACATCCAAGAAGGAAGAGCGGGAGACATGAGGTAATGGGACAGGAATAGGATTCACAGAGTAAAAGTTGTCCTCAAAACAGTATATCCGTGAATGTTTATTGACCGCAAAAGCATTCCCAAGTTGGATGTTTTGGGTCCCTTCATTCACAAGACTTGCCTTAGAAGAGATGACCACAAGGATATCAAAACCGACCCCTCATAGCAGGCCATGCCAGTGTCTGTCACAGTGTGTGTTGGTAAAGTATGGCTTGAAGATGAGACGAAAGCTCTTTTAGTAGGGAGAGGAGGAAGAAATGAAGAGGAGGAGAAAGAGGAAGAGGAGAAAGAAGGAGGGAGAAGGGAGCACAGAAGAGGGAGGAAGGAAAACTAGTTATGTTTCATAGCTATAATCTGTCCTGAGAAAATATTTCTAAACTCACCCTGCAAAAATGCTGTCTATAACACCATTGGCATCAAACGGGACTACTTCTTTTCTTCTTCTTCTTCTTCTTCTTCTTCTTCTTCTTCTTCTTCTTCTTCTTCTTCTTCTTCTTCTTCTTCTTCTTCTTCTTCTTTCCACTGTTACTTTTTTTTAAACAGGGGAATTCACAGCAGCTTGCTGTGGTATGCAGGGCAGGCAGCCAGGTATACCTAAGAGCAAGTGCTTGCTGCTTGCCTCGCTCTCACCCGGAATGAGGATACAGGAATGACAAAGGGAGATACTGGGGAATGTCAAGTCAAACAAATCATAGCTCTTCTCTGGTGGCTCCTTTGACCTTGTTCTGAGGTAAGGCACACAGGCAGGCGGGAGGGACATTCATGATAAGCAATGTTTGTCATCTGAGGCTTCTATCTGCTCCAAAAGGAAATCTAAATCTCCCTTATGGAGGCATTGACATTTAGCTTGGCACATTTTCAGATACTAGGGGAAAAAAAAAACATGACTTGACAAGAAAAAAAGTCAAGTGAATACACAGCAGAAGGAGGCCATTACTTCAATAGTTCAGAAGCTAATTTACATAGAAGCATGCAAACACACATTTCTAAACACTAGAATTTCTTTTTTTTCCCCTGCCACCAAGTCAAGTATGACAACTGTGGTTTTTACAAATCACAAATCAAGAAAAATTGGTTCCCCCTTGCCACATCCATAATCTTCCTTCCTTCCTTCCTTCCTTCCTCCCTCTCTCTCTCTCTCTCTCTCTCTCCCTCTCCCTCCCTCCCTCCCTCCCTCCCTCCCCCTTCCTTCCTTCCTTCCTTCCTTCCTTCCTTCCTTCCTTCCTTTCTTTCTTTCTTTCTGTATTTTCAGTCACGTGAAGTTTTTATTTAAACATCTCTGAGTTGTCCTGTCTTATATTAAGCTTTATCTCATGCTAAGATGAGGCAGGTAGTCTTCCAGAGAAGCATAGCATTCATTTCAGGGTGGTTATAAATCTTAAGTTTGGCACCTGCTCGTCTGATGAACCTCACCATACATGCTCCAAGTTTCAGTTAAATGCCTCCTGGGGTAGGGCAAAAAATTTGTAGATTAGGGGGATACTATTTTATATGACAAACGGATCCAGTTGTTTCCCCAAATTAAAACCTAAGGACTCCCGAGGGACTGTGTATACACACATGCTTTCAAAGATGGATAGAGTTTATTCTTTATATGCTTGCTGAAAAGTTTATTTTTGTCCCCCTGTGTGAAGGAGTACCTAATTCTGCCCCCTACCAAACACACACGCTTTGCTCTGTTCTTCTCCGGTCTGAACATCCTGTGACTTCAGTAGTCCTGACATTTTAAGGTAGTATTTGATCCTTCCAAATCTTTGAAGATCATTTTCTGCAGACTCTTTACCGTGCCACCTTTAAAGATAAAAGGCCAGTCTGTGAAGGAGATCAGGTCAAGAAAGTTCAGTTTTGTAATTCCATCAACAGGACACTTCCCACCCTGACTGCCTCCCACATCTCAGTTATTTGAGACAGATTTTTTTTTTCTTTTTAGAAGAAAAAGAGGCCGGGTGTCAAAAGTGCTCGCATTGCATGTCCAAATCACGAAGTCTCTTGAACTCCGACAGGTTAAGAAAAGACAGCCTGCCTTCATACCATCAGCTTTCCTTATTAACTTTGACCTCAGCCCTTTCTCAGTCAGCTGCTTACACATGCATTTCATACAGGAGAGTTGAAGGAAATTCCAGAAGAAAAGCAAGCAGCATAAAAATGACTTTTTACAGAAAGTTCAACAACCTCCGGAGAGATCGAACGTGGCCTGCTGAAGTAGCTGACTTCATTTATTAAATGCACTTCCCGATGTGTTAAGTAACTCTTTCTTCTAAGTGCACGGGGGTTTTTTTGTGGCTCTCCTCCCTTCTGCTCCCCTTCCCCTCTGCAGAATTTATGATCTTCTCCTGACAGGCTTCACATGCCTGGGGCCCATTGGGTAGGGCAGAGGTTTTGCCTCTTCTGAGTCCTGAAGTCATCCTGAGGAGGTGCTGTTACTTCACAGTGTCCCTGCAACACTGCAAAACAAACACACACAGAGTCATTTGGAACAGAAACTCTTTTTTGTCAAGGGCTGCTCTTCTTACAGAGTTTTCTTCTCTGAAAACATATTATTACTGTTATTGTTATTATTATTATTATTATTATCATTATTATTAGTAGTAGTAGTAGTAGCAGTAGTAGTAGTGGTAGTAGTTTTAGTTTTGCTGATTTGACTATGCCAACTGAAGATACTAACCAAATGATATGAAATAGGAAATATTATTGCTTTCAAAATGGTGTCAAAGACCAACAGAAAACCCTTCAAATCCATCTGCCACATGTCAGTTAGATGCTGTCCAGAAAACAGTCCAAGCATCACAATATCTTCCTTAGTTTCAAACTGCCAGTCCAACTCAGTTTAGATCCAGGCTGTGCTTTAGGTCTGAGGTACCAGGACTACCTCATTTCTTCCATAGATTCTTCTGGAGAAGAGCGAAGGACTGGACGCACTTGAACTCTGGAGATCACTGGATACCACCACTTGTTAGATTGTTGGCCAGGATTGGCACTGAATCTTCACACTCACCTTCCTCATGCCCCAAGCCTCCCACAGCTAAATCTAGACTTTTTGGCATCGAGTACAGGTCTGCAATTACCCTTATGACTTCAAAGCTCAGCTTCACAGGTAATTGGGGAATGTTAGCTATGTTCTTTATGCACAAGTTAACTCATTTACACGAGAACAATTAGTGTAACAGTGTCATGAGTCTGTGAGGATTCTATAGCTCACCCGAAGCTACTTAGGAACATATAAACATTCATGTATGCATAATTATCTATTAATGTCCTTTTATATTTTCATTATTTTTATTGTACAAATGAAAATGTTCTTTCTTCGTATCATATAGAATTGACACAGTGACATGAAAATGATGTAATTGGCTCATAAAACCTGGACCTGCCTACGATGTAAACTGAGGCCACTTTAGGGAAGCCAGAGGAAGATATCTTGCTGTGAAATGTGGTCTCCTGTCTGGGGATAAGTAGAAGATGCTGTAGAAGCAGAAGGTTCTGGCATTGTCTGGAAATGGTTCCTTCAGCCATATCAAGTGTGTGTATAAAACAGACCCCAGAAAAGCAGAGCTGCTAAAGAACTGTGTGTAAGCCAAGTGTCTCAATAATCTCCAGTGCCTGAGCTTCCTTCCTGTTGAGCTCGGTGACTGTACTCACTTAGGGACACCATCGCCGCCACCAAGAGAAAGGTCATGAAGCAGGGTTTCTATTAGCGCTGACATTTAACAAGGAGCGATTGATCTGAAAGCAGGCTTGATACTTAGATATAGTCTACCAGTGTTTTCCTAAAATTCCTTTAAAATGAGACTTAAGTCCACATGCTCTTTTTCTTGCCTCTGTGAATACTTTTTTTTTTTTTAAACTAGATCAAAAACTCCCAAAAGCTAGGTCAAGTACAATGCAGGATAATTCATGTCTTCAGTCCCTGTAAAAGGCAGAGAATCTGAGTATCTCCTAGTGAAAGGAGTAATCATAGTTCTTAATGGTATGAAGACACTAGTGACTGATCCCTAGCTATCCTGAGGCCTCATTGCTAACACATGAGCTCAGATGAAATCTAAAATTGCTATTACAGGCCCATTGCTGTGTATCATAATCATTTGAGATTAAAAAAATGCCATAGTTTTGAGTCTTTGGAAACTGCTGCACTTAAGTTCTAAACTGTTGCTTTTTAAAAAGGCTAATTTGGGGTTGGGTACATTGGTGTCTCTGTCTTATAAAACAGCAAGCTAAAAAAGAAAAAAAAGGAAAAAGAAAGAAAGAAGGAAAGAAAGAAAGAAAGTAGAAAAAGAAAAAAAAAACGAATGAAAAATGTCAGCAGAGACATTTTTTCTAGTCGATGTCAGCACAAAAGGGTGACTCAGTTGTTTCATCTCCCAACAGCTGCATGCTTTCATTGACATTTGGTGACCTTTCTTTGTGCACCCAGCCTAACCTCTTAGGTTATTTCCTGGCCTCCCTTCTGTGACCTATGACCGAGGCTGACCTTTAGCTGGAGAATGTGACATTTTGTTCTCCTCTAGCTGACATGTGATGCTCTCATTATTCAAAGGTATGTGAAAATAACGACCCAGAGTGACCTGTGAGTTTCCTTTCATTTATTGGTTGTTTTGGGTGCTTGTTCAGCATGTAGTGGCCTTGGTTGAAAGGGGGTGAGGCTGAGAAATGGAGGGGGAGAGGGTAGCCAATGTCTCTTTAAAAAAAAAAAAAAGTTCACAATTCTATCTGCTTTCCTGCCAGACGGGCCATTCGAATGTGCAAGAACACGTTAGTATTTCCTGTTTCTGGATTTAGGAACAGGGTTGGCCTTCAAACAACAGGTCTTCTTGGGGGAAACAAGCACTTCAATGCAGTGGGGAAAGCTATTTGTTTATTTATCTCCTTCCAACGAATGGTACCCCTACCTCCCTGCAGAGAATTTTTATGCATGAGTTTCCTGTAGATCCAGAAGGGATAATATACACACAAAGATAATGTCAAAACGAGTACTCAAGACACTTGTCATTTACATGCTAAATGTGTGACCCAGATGGAAACTGAAAGTGTCTTCTCTCTATAGAAAAGATTTTTGTTTTCATCATATATTCTAATAAATTTGATTATTCCTATGACAATTAGTTTAAGACCACATGTATATTGGTATGTAAGTGTACTCAACAGGTACAAAATATGGAAAAATAAAATTAAATCAAGGCACTGGTGAAATAACTGTCATAAATTACTTATGTATTTTAGAATCGACATGGAAGGTATTTACCTATAAGAATTAAATACTGAAAATAATATTTATCTCAAAATATCCCATGAAGTAATTTATGATTTCTGATATTACTTCATTTTTCAACAAGGTAAAGCATATTTCCACTTTAACAAACTTGTAGATCAGGAACCCAGTTCCTTTTATGAGGCATGTATCTGTTTCTGTTTTGCTCACAGTCAGTTCTCACTTCTCATATAAACATCCCTGGAACAGTTCCAACCAGTGCAGAAGATGGAGGACAGAAGTTTGGATTGCTTGACCAAAATGTAAACGTTGTTGTCTAGTCTGAGATTTCATCACTTTACAAAGCAAGATGCTGAGGTCACAGTGGAGTTACCAGTGGGCCTCTTAAGTACAGCATCAACTATGTCAGTTTCAGCAAGAACACTAGGCCCTCTTGGTGCAGGTTCATATAAAGTTCCTCCTTCTTTTTTTTTTTTTATTTATTACATATTTTCCTCAATTACATTTCCAATGCTATCCCAAAAGTCCCCCATACCCCTCCCACTTCCCTACCCACCCACTCCCCCTTTTTGGCCCTGGCGTTCCCCTGTACTGGGGCATATAAAGTTTGTGTGTCCAATGGGCCTCTCTTTCCAGTGATGGCCGACTAGGCCACCTTTTGATACATATGTAGCTAGAGTCAAGAGCTCCGGGGTACTGGTTAGTTCATATTGTTGTTCCACCTACAGGGTTGCAGATCCCTTTAGCTCCTTGGGTACTTTCTCTAGATCCTCCATTCTAAAGCCCCCATTTCTTCTCTACTTTCACCTCCGATTCTTGAAAAATGTAGTTTCACCATTATAGTGTTTTGTTGTTTTTTTGGTATAGTTAAAAAAATAAAAAACATCGTGGGTCCTGTGGATCTTTTCTCATGTGTGACTTAGATAATTGTTTAAACTTGTGTCAGGCTGATAATCCTCCAAATTTGCTTAAACAACCATTCTCTTACAACTTATAATATCTGTGATTAATTTCAAAGAGGCTAGGACAGATGTCAGTGCAGCATGAAATGTGTTGTTTATGTCCCAAGGAGCTGTGCCTGACTCCTCTGGAGTGCTACCTTCCTGGAGGAAGGTTGAGTTGACTTCTGATTTGTAAAATAATGCCATATAGGCTATAGGGTCAACAAATATTTAAATGGAAGCTTTATACAGGGAACTCCAGGAGTGATAAGATACTGTGTACTGCACCTGGCCTTCAAGGAAGTATGTTCTTTCTTGGATCATGCCAAAGTGCCGAACTCCTATAAGAAAGTTTTATATGTTTTAGAGTTTGACAAGATATGGTGGCTTGAGTCTGCAACATCAGATCTTGGGAGGCCAAAGTGAAAGGATACCTGAACTAGATAGCAGGGTTCTGTCTCAAAACAGAAGCTGTGTGGCTCCAGAAAAAAAAAAAAGAAAGGAAGGAAGGAAGAAAGGAAGGAAGGGAGGGAGGGAGGGAGGGAGGGAGGGAGGGAGGGAGGGAGGGAGGGAGGGAGAGAGAGAGAGAGAGAGAGAGAGAGAGAGAGAGAGAGAGAGAGAAAGAAAGAGAGAAAGAAAGGGCATCAACATAAATCTATGTTTTCATAATTTTATTAGCTCTGTCCAGTGAATGTTTGTTCACAGATAAGTTCTTGGCTTACAGATAAAATATATTTCAAGGGCCATTTTTATGCCTAATTGGTGTATAACATCCATTGAACATCAAAACAAACTTTACAAGTCATTAAATATAGGCCCATTAACTCCTGTAGCATGAAGGATACTGTCAAAGCTGGAGTCCTGGTACTCAAACAACAACACAAAGTCATAACTTAAGGTTTCCCTGCTTCAAATAAACTAAAGAGATAATGAAGTGTGAGATTCTGTCCACTTAATTAACATGACCAAGAATCACAACAGGAAAAAAAAATGTAGTATATGTTCAGAACAGCTATCCACATTTAGCATGAGTGTTTGCTTCTTGATGTTACTCTTCTCTTTAACACTAAAACATATTCTTTTGACAACAAACCAAAACCAAACCCAAAGCAAACTAAAGAAGCACTTTAGCCTGCTATGGGTATAGCCTTAATAAACAGAAGGCCTAAAACAAAAACAAAACAAAACAAAACAAAACAAAACAAAACAAAAGGTAATGCAGTTGGTGAGTTTGATGCAACTGACACCTGATGTTATTTTGGTTCATTCCACTTTCTAAAGGGAAGAGCAGTCTTTCTCTTCTATTTTTAGGTCTTTACATAGGAATGGCTATGATAGACCTGAAAGACATCTTGAGCTTCCTGGCTCGGAAATGCTTTGTGCTCCCATCCCCTCTAGTCATTTGTGCTTTATTTTTGGGAGCAGCAGTAGAAACCTGTTTTTGCACTTAGCTCATTCTCTTCTCTGTAAAGATACGTATTTCTCAGGCATTTAATCATGGTTAAAGACAAATGTTTTCACTCGTTAAAAAACCTTTTTCCATGACTATGATATAAGACTTTCTGCATGGGACCCTTTTCATGGACAAAGAGTCTTTATGTGATGACTAATAATGGAGTTATACCTGAAGGAGGAGTGAAAGCTTCTCCAGATCCCTGTAACCTCATGAGAAAGAGACCCTAGTTGATGCTTTTGGCATTCCCTGATTGTCACTTAAAGGTCTTCAAATATAAAGACCGTGTGTTCTATAGGTAGACTCCTAATAGCCATAAATCTATATCTCCTTGGCTAAGTAAGGCTTTTCTCCGTATGTTTTCTTAAGCACCAGTGACAAGCACATAAGAGTAAGGACCATTTTTGCTCGGCTTGCTCCTAATTTCCATGTCTTTATACAGCTATTGCCTAATTTACCCATGATTCTGCATCAGTCCAAATTCATAAGGAAAAAGCACTGTAAGTGGGGAAGCCAAAGTCTTCAGAGATCAAAAGGAACAGGGAATTTTAGTTTGTGCATGTGTTGAGTTATTGTGCATGGGTCCTTCCATTGCATATGACAAGATAATTTCCCCTATGATTCTCTATGGAATCAGGACATTGTCTGTTTGTCACCTCCATGGTGAGATCCATTATAATGCTTCCTAGTGTCACTAAATTCTCAGATGCTTCTCGAGAGACAGTCTAGGAATAGTTTTGCATTGTGACTGACTCTACTGTATGCACGTCTTTCTTCTCCTTGAAGGATCATTTACCCTAATTTTTAATATACAGACACTTAAAAATAGTTTTATCTTAGATCCATTAATTGCAAGGTCAATTATTTGTTTACTTCAGAGCAAGGGAAGAGATGATTAATAAAGGAAGCTGGAGAGGACTCTGAAGATGGGATTTCTATTCTGCCTTGTAAAAAGAAGACAAGGGTCTATCACATTCACCACAGCACTCCAGTGAACTATGTCACTGGGGAAAAAGAATAAGAATGAGTTTTATATATCAGACTTTTATCTTCTCAAGCCCAATTGATATATTTTACTGATATAATTGAACATGAATTCCTTTAGGTCAAGGACATATTTTAAAATATTATTTTTAAACTAATAATAAAGTCTTGGGTCTTAGATATAGCAAACCAATAAATTACCTTACAGGGCACACAAACGCAGTATCTATTTTTGAATGAAATTGAAACACCCTCCATATACATAAAATCTGCAACGAAATTTATTTCAGCAGGACACTAGTTAATTTATACTGTTAAGTTCAAAAAGGCAGAAGAAGATAACAACCCAATTTAGGCAAAGGTATAACACATGCACGCTGGAGAAAAATAAATGTCACAAAGAAACCGTATCTGGAATTCAGATCACATTCTGATGCACCCACGAACATTAAGAGCTGTGCAGGGTGCTATTGTGCTCCAATTAAATGTCCTTTGCTCACATCAATCAGCCCTGGCTTGAAAGTTAATCATATGATTTACAGGGCTGTTAGAGGAGGAGAAGGCGGGGCAGCCATGACAAGGAACTGGGACAGGTAATATAACATTCTAAGAAAACCATGTATTACAAAGTTTAGAGTGGGATGGAATAAAGGTAGGTTAAAGGAAAGTCATTCAAAAAACACAAGTGTTTTGGTTTTCTCTTTCATGCAGGAGAGAGAGACAGAGAGACAGAGAGACAGAGAGAGACAGAGAGAGAGACAGAGACAGAGAGAGACAGAGAGAGACAGAGAGAGACAGAGAGACAGAGACAGAGAGACAGAGAGAGACTGTGACCTGACACCATAGGTCTCCTAAGGTTGGGGCTGTTTGTCACAAGTTTGGCGCTGGACACAGCAGTGTTGCATTTGTTGTTGGTTAATCCAGACACCAGCAGATCAGTTTCCATTGTGGAAAATTGAGAGATGGTGGCATCCACTCACTCTAAGCACTATCTGTGGAAGCAACATAGAAGGCTGGAAAAGTCCCTTAAACATAGACCAGAAAGAGAAGCCTGATGTTGCCTGATTCTTTTCCAAAGGGAAAAAAATGTCAGCCTGAAGAGGAATATAAATTAGATGTCTTGAAGCAGAGTTACAGGTGTTCGTTGTTGTCCTCAAAGGCTTTTAATATGTATGCAGTATTGATGACCCAGTTTTATAAAATGATGATGGATTATAGTTGACTCTGCAAATATTGAAAAGGACACAGCAAACTTACTTATGTATGGGTTCCTGGAAAATTTAGGTTTTACAGTTGCTTTATGTCCTTTTATGAGAATGATAACTAGAGACAGCTATGCAAGCTGTTTGATAGACATTCAAGTCACTAGTAATGCCTTCTCCAAAAACATTCACGTTTCTCTTGGAGTTTTCTTTATACTCCACTTACGACTTGGTCTACTAGAGTACAGAGTAAGAAAATAACATGAAAAGAAACTCGGGAGACTTAGATGACCGTGTTTATTGGAATGATGCTGTCACAGTCTTAATGATGACTATCTGCTCACGCAATGATGCTCCATACTCTAGCACTGTGAGTCTTAAGATAATGTGCATAACAATAGATCATAAGGATGTCACTGGGGACAAAAAAACAGAAAGGGATACCTAGACCACGTGATGTAAATACGCATGTAATTATGCATGTTTTCATAATGCAGATGACCTAGATTTAAATTAAGTGACATTAGAAAATTGATCACTGATTAGATAAACTATTACAGTTAATAGGACCTGCTGTGCAAAGAAAAAATTTTTGAAATGCACGCTGCTTTGTAATAAAAATTCTTAGGAAAACCACAACTTTCTGCACGCTGAATAACCACTATTCAACATTATGTCTTGGTCAAGAAATACACTTAAACTCTACTGGATGTGTGCATGTGTTCATAGGACTAGGTATTGACTCTCGGGTCCTACATATCCTAGGTAAATGCCCTACCACTGAGATATAGCCTTCAAATTAAACAAGAAAAGGGAAAAGACAAAGTTTTGCTGCAGTGGCCACGCTATTCTACCCAGATCTGTATCTAGTCAGGTCTTCCACTTATTTTTCTCCTGCCTCAACCACTGTGATTACAGACCATGAGTCCTACCTGGTCCTGATTCCTTAAAGAACTCTGTGATATTTCTATACGAAAGAGGAAATTAGAAAATGTCCTTTTATTAGCAAGTGGCTGATGAGGGAATCTTGATCTACAGGACCCATCTTTGAGTGTACTGTGAACAACTTGAGTACAGAACCTGGGACATATTTGAAAACACTGGAATGCTTTTCTTGATGAAGGAGGAATGAGTCAATCCAAACAATAAGACGTTATATATCAGAAAGGGAAAAAAATCTTCTCAAGGAAAGATTGTGCAGAAAGTGTTTGCCACGGGCAATGGAATTTGACACGTCTCATTCTTTTCTGGTGGGATAGCAGCAAACTGAGAAACTACAGCACTTTGCTTCCTAGACGTAACTTGTTAGACTCTTGATTTCCCTGAAATAAGGATCCCCAGTAATGTCCAATTGAGAGATGATTGATAGTCATGTGACACTTTTTAACCATATCATGGCTTACTTCTTGCAATGACCAGCTGGGAGTCTGAAAATAAAAATTTTAAATCTCGTGTCCACCCCACTTCCTCTGAAACCCATAGGAAGGGTCCCCTACTCTTCTATGTGAGCTTGATCTCCCCTGCTCTCTCCACACTGCCTTCTGTGTATATATCTATGGTGTTTGTATTTCTTCTGATAAATGTCCTAAACATTACAATGCTCTCAGTGCTTCCCTTGAGCGTCACACCTGAAATGTTTCAGAGTGTCTGAGAATCATAAACATTTTGAAGGTTGAAAGACAGCACTTAAAGTGACTCTACTCTGAATTCAATGGCATGTTCACTGAAGTTTTATAGAAATGAGAGAGTTTGGAGATATCTTTTGCTGTGGTATACACTTGTCACAGGTCCTTGTCCTTGCATGCTCTAGACAAGCACTGCCTTGCTTATCTATACCTGCAACACCTGTCTCTGATTTTAATGCATTATTATTGTTATTATTATTATTTATTTTGATGCAAAGTTTACCTAAATTGCTAAGGCTGATCTCGAATTTATGATTCTCTTATGTCAGCCTCTCAGCTAATGGGTATGTACTGCCAATCTTAGTGAAGAAGTTGAGATGACGATTTTTTAAACCGATCCTCTTCCTTCTGATTTAGACTTTCTGCTCTCCTTTATAGGGGAACTCTTCATCCTTAGATATTCTTTATACGTCTGGAATTGAACAGATTCTCTTACTTCAGAAGTAAATTGTTCCTGTCTATCATTTTCTTGCTTTGGTTAGAGTTCCACGTAAATGTGGTCATAGTAACTCATTCTCTCTTTTCCTGCTAGCTTCTCTCAGGACTCCAGTGGGGGAAATCTGGAGAACTTAGGAGAGTCTAAAGTAATGGAGGAAAGGAGACTTGTGTGATCCCTAGATAAAGGTCACTGTTTCACAGACAGGCTGTCAAGGTGATGACCTCTTGCTGGTCAACCTAAATATCATGATAGTATTATAAGGAATGCATAAAGGCCAGACTCCCCTGAGAGCTGTTCTTCCTCCCCACCCTTCTCCTTACCCACCAAATGTAGTCAGGGAATAGAGGTTAAAGTTATGGCATTCTCTATCAGTAAAAATCAACAAACAAAAAAACCTCTGGATCGTCACAAATATATCTATATGAGTTCATCCTAACAGGTCAACAACCCAAGTTCAAACCTCTTTTTAAGGCCAGGTGAACTCGAAAAGATGCCTGTGCTTCTTTGGAGCCAAGATAAATAGCTTGTGCTGTGTAAATGTTTGCACTAGATTCTCTCACTAGCGTTTAAAGCAGCCCTGGGCCCCCAGCTGGCATGAGTACCAGGGTGGGAAGCAAGACTGAGCTATCTTTCTCAGGTCACTGAACTCTGTAATTACTGAAGGATCAACATCCATGCCAGCAATCATGACCTCTCTTGGGGTCCCATGGCCATGTGCTGTTTGACTGCCATTTCTTTTTGCCACCTGCTCTACACATAATCAACTGCTTTTTTTCGTGTGTGTGTGTGTGTGTGTGTGTGTGTGTGTGTGTGTGTGTGTGTGATTTCTCTCTTTCTCATAGTATCATTTTGTTCCAAATGTTAATATGCCAATAAAATCATTTTAAACCTACAAGCACCTCAAACATTTCAGAAGGTCAATATAAAACAGAATTTAGGAGCCCTGGAAAGTATATCATTTATCAAGAATCCTCAGGACAGCACACATCCTTAGCAAAGTAACCACAGCAGGAACTCTAAAGTATTGCTGCACAGTTGTACAAATTAATTTCTTTGCCTGGTAGACTTCAGGTTGATGCTTTCCCAGAGAAGATCATGTTGACAAAGGTGTATCTATAGTACTTGGGATCTTCACCTTAAGGGCTGATGTTGCCCTAATTAGATGTCGAAGATTTACCTGAATAAAAGTTTATAGTTGGGTTTCACTGACACTGGATAGAACTCAGCTGGATTAGTTCTTTAATAATTTTAAGCATCTAAAGTGGTCTTTAAAATAACTGCCTGTGAGTTATACACCATTCATTTGGTATAACTTTCTTCAAATTTCACAGCCTCTGTGGGAAACCAGCAAGCTGGATTCATCAACCCCACCTGAGTGGTGAAGGCGTACAATTTAAAGAGTTGCAAAACTCCTACTTTCCTTTCTCCCACACTGGGAAGCCATTGCTTCTCCTGGGCACGGCAATGTTTTCACATCACAGGGAACAGATCCTGTGAGTGCTATCAGGTATGCGTATCATTATACCCATAAAAGAGAAATACTCAGTGTGTGCTCACAAAGTCACTGAAATTCCCAATGTAATGGTACAAGAGGAAAGACCTGGGAAGAGCACAAGAGTGGTGCCATCAGCTGCGAGGCCTGCCTTGGTGTCCATCATCTTGTGACGTTGGACTTTCCACCTGTAATTTGAGGGGCATGTGAGGATTTCATCATAGTTTCTGTGTCTGTGATTGTTTTTAAGACAATCCCTTGCCAAAAAGAAAAAAAAAGTAGGATGCTTTTTCAAAGACTCATAGATTGAAGGTTTAGTCCCTAGCTGGTGGTATTACTTCCAGAATTTCTGGAAACTTTAGGTAGTAGCTGCAGCCATTCAGTATCTTTATCCCTGGATCCACTCTGACCCACATCGTTCTCACTCTTTGCTTCCTGTTTGAAAAAAGAAATGAAAGGCTTCTGGTAGTACTTCCTCTTGATGGAGGCTCAGCAAAGTCAAAATCTGTGGACTGAACTCTGTGAAACTATCAGCCAAGATATAACCTTTAATTTGATTGTTATGTATTTTTTTAAATCACGGTAAGGAAATTCTAATTCACAGTAATAAATAAATAAATAAATAAATAAATAAATAAATAAATTTAAAAATATGTCATGCATAGACATTAGTAACAGGCAATAATGTGAAGTGTTATTCTCAAAGATACTTGCAACCTAATTAGCTTTTGCAAAGGGAAGCTTGGTTTGATGTCAGTCAGAGTACAGTAAGGAAGAATATGATTTTGAAGTGGCAAGAAAGGCAAGGTGGTTACTTAGATGTGCTACCTAATTTATTTATTTATTTATTTATTTATTTATTTATTTATTTGGTTTTGGGGGACAGGGTTTCTCTGTGTAGTCCCAGATGTCCTGGAACTCACTCTGTACACGAGGCTGGCCTCGAACTCAGAAATCTGCCTGCCTCTGCCTCCCAAGTGCTGGGATTAAAGGTGTGCGCCACCACTGTCTAGCTACCCAAATTTACTTGCATGGAAAAGCACACTGCCAGGCTTCTCGGGTAGGTGGTAAGCAGACACCCCACAGTAAAAACATCCTCAGCATCAGATCAACTGTAGAGCATTGTCTCCCTCACCAATGGCCTCTCTCTCTGTTTCCAGGCCACCTGTATCCTAATGTGCGAAAGGTCCAAAAGGAGCAGTGGGTTCCTTGAATGGTAAGTCATTCCTCGGAGCTCTCTTCCTCAGTGGCTCAGGCCTGGATAATTGCAGGTCTACTTCTTCCTTGCCTATCGATGACAGGAGAGAACTGAGCAGAGGGGAGACCCCAGAGAGACGCAAGGTGCCAGCTGCTCCGTTTTCCAATACCTCATTTGACAAAGATGCATGAAGAACACATGTAAAATGGGCCCCGGCCAGAAACAAATAGGTCAAGAAAACAGTAGCACATGGGTGTTTGGGGAGGAAAGAACATAAATGTGGAGATCTCAAGAGATGTTGATGGTGTAATGGCTAGGATGCTTCTGGAAGGTCATAGGAAGCACAGTGCTGGCAATAGTCTCTGGTTCACTTCCTGTCACTGCAAGTGTCTTTTTGGAGCTCTGAGGGAAGAGGGGAGTGCTTACTTCTCTGAATGATGTACTACAGTTTCAGTCAAAACTTCTAAACTTAACCGTTAAATTACTACCAGATTTAAACTTTCCTTGTTTTTTCTTTTTCTTTTTTTTTTCAGACATAATCTCATGAAGCTCAAGCCAGCCTTCCTTCAACTTGTTATGCACCCTTCACTGTCTCTGAACTCTTGATGCTCCTGTTTCTATGTCCCAAGAGCAGGGGACAACAGGCACATGTTACTATAACCCCCAAAGGTTTTGTATAGTGAAATCTTAATGAAAATAAAGCCATAGTTGGTTTCCAGGCATGTATCATATGAAAAAAGAAGTTGTTTTCAAAGATCAATCAACAAAATACTTTGATTTCTTAGACTTTTACAAATGTTCTCGTACTCTTTATCTTACTTACTTTTCAAATTGATGACCAAACACCCAACAAAAGGCAATTTAAGGGTGGAACTGTTGCGGGAAATATTAAAAATGGATCCCACCAACTCTCTGGAGCTAGCAACCCCCGCCCTCAGCATCTGGCCCGCTTGTCCCAAGAGCCATTAGTTCCTTCTCTGCTATAATCCCCTGTAACTGGCTGTCCCACATTCCAGTAACCAAGTAGATCTGCCATCCTCGTGGTTTGATCACACATTATCCAGTGACCTGGTAAAATTAAGACTCTTAAGCTTATAACCAATTAGACTTATGTATCAAGATGCCAATAAATAATTTCAGAGCCAATTGATAATGATAAAGGTTTATGCCAATATTTCTAACCTTGTGAAATCGGGGTCTAGAAAACGCCACGCGGGTACACGGTTGCAGCCATCTCGGTTCTCCTCCTACTCCAAAATGCTCTCTGTCTCTCCACTCTTAGCTCCATCTCCCTTTTCCCTGTCCAATTACAGGCCTCCCACTGCCCTAATATGATTGGACAGGGAAATTCCTGCAACATGGAACCATTTGTTTCTGCCTTGAGCCAGGGGATATTCAGTCCATCATGGCAGGAGAGGCATGGAAGAAGGAATCTGAAGCCACAAGTCACACTGCATGTGTAGGCATGGAGCAGAGCTCTAATGTCTAGCTCATTCACCCTTTTAAAAGTTCATTTTAGGCCCCAGTGACATAGAACACTATTGCCCATATATAGGGTGGGTCTCCTCATCTTAAAATTAGCCCAATCTACATTCCCCTACACAGATATCCCAGAGATTTTTTTCCATGATGATGATACATTCCATTGACAATCAAGGCATCACACTACCTTTCCAGGTTTAAGAGCCAAAGAATGTAGAATGACAACACAAAAGAACACTAGACATCAATGTAGGTATATCTTGGATGATGGCAAGAAAATGTCATGCCTTTCCTGTAACCATGGTATCAGACATCACAAGAGACATAACAAGGCTTCATCAATGATGGAGTGTTTTCCCTGGGAAGCACTGGCAGTCAGCACAGGACTTTTCAGTGTGTCAATTCTTACTGTTTAACTGATGACACACTTGGAATGATTATACTAGTATCGTCCCCAAATGGTACTTTTGAGTTCACTTTAGGCCTTGGTAAAATGATTGCTAGTGAACATGATTAAAGTTTGAAGCGAAGTATATAGCATTTTAACACAATGTTTTCCAGCTAGAGGCAGTTTCAATATGGATCCAAAGTGTCAAATGGTAAGCAAAGGACCTACAACTTCTATCTTTGTGTATTTCTAATAAGGACAGCCAAATGCAGGGTGTTGCCATGCAAATTCTTACCATAGTGTTCACATCAGAGAATTAAGTGCAAAGACAAAACAGATCATACATGTGTCCAAAGAAGCCTCGTTTGAAAATGTGGTCAGCGAGACATGACCTCAACCTGAAACTCACCATCACCGGTTAGGCTCTGAAAAGGGGGCAACATATGCAACCACCCTGAACCCCTGAACTTCAGTTTCCACATCTGTATACAGGGGATAATAATTATCACCTTGAGGATCAGTATGAAGTTAACATTAGATCAGGTGTGCTATATGCAAATGTAATTGGTACCAAAAAAAACCAAAATAACCAAAACAAACAAACAAACAAACAAACAAAAAAGGACTGGACTGTGTATTGCTTGTTAGTAATCTTGGTTGAATTTTTATTCTTCTATAATATTCTGAATCTGTCTCTTGCCATGATAAATTAATAACTACACATCACACATTTCTCATCATAATGGCATAGGAGAAATTCAGCTTTCTCCATCTCATATCTTTGGACTCCTCGAGACAGCCTTCCTTTTTGTGCTTTGACACTGATACAATCCTATTCTCAATCTTTAAGATTCATGGCTTGTGGTTTGCATTTTTATATGTTGTGATTCATGCATCACTATATTTTCAAATACAAATGCCATTAGCATAAAATCTTCCTTTACCATTAAATTGTAGATCTATAATAATGTTTTTAGTTGTCAGTGTTTCTTACTGTCTGTTATAAATGTCACCATACTCTTAATGATCTGTTTTGTCTTTGCACTTAATTCTCTGATGTGAACACTATGGTAAGAATTTGCATGGCAACACCCTGCGTTTGGCTGTCCTTATTAGAAATACACAAAGATAGAAGTTGTAGGTCTGACAGGATGACGCTGTAGCATGTTGAGGCCCAAGATTTAATCCACAGCATCAAAGGAACACATGGACCCAAAGGCAACATTCATCTGGCTTTCATGACAATTTCCCACTGTGTCTCTTGAAATATTTCCTCATTAACATTACTGTAGAACACATGAAATGTTATCGTTAATGTGTATGATCACACAAAGATTGTTGATGCTAGAAGAATATAATGCAGGCAAAGTGAAGTGCTCCTACTCTCTTTTCAGAATCACTACCTACAAAATGAGTGGACCTTGGGTACAGTGGGGGAAAGGCCAGGAAACTAGGAAAGAGTCCTTGAGATGGGAGATAAGAAGGAGGTTTGATGGAAAGGAGCTGGGCCAGACATTAATGTTCATGCATCTTAAAGTGCAAGTGAAAAACACTGGATGCATCAGGGCACTGGAAACAGGGCAAGGAGGTAGGGAAAAAGGTGAGATTAAAGGAACAACATAACAAAGTGGTATACAAAAACTGGCTACTTTGTAAGTTAAGGTTTAAGTTAAATTAAATGAACAAGTAAATAAAATTATCCTCTGATTGATAACACATTATAAGTGTAGTAAGTGGCTCCAGGATGCCTCCTGGTGTTAGAGTTAGGCCTGGGTTGAAGGACAAGTTCACAAGAATGGCTGTATGTACCTGCAAGGTGGATTATATTTTAGGAGCATGGTGTTGTAAGGTGGTGAGAGAATGCATGCAGGGCATGGGGGTTCTTTCTCCTCGTGACACATAGGGATTGTTGAAGGCAGAAAATCATTAGTTCCACTTTCTCATCTTTATAGACAATTGTGCCACTGAACAGGTATAAGGAGAGAACACTGGTGATGAGCAGGTACAACAAGAAGACTCAAGAGAATGCCATTCCTAAGGACAGGGCATGCAAGAGAAATGGTATCCCACTGAACCCTCAAAGCCACATTTGAGGTTAGCCAAATCAAGCAGGATGGGGACCATGACTCAAATGGAAGTGCCAACCTGATCATAGCACACTTTACGTTTTTATCCTATCAGCATCATCACTCTTTACAAGTTCATATATGCCACAACTACATTTGTTTACCATGAACTGTCCTCAGAAGACCATCACAGGAATAAACAACAAAAGAAAAATCAGATACTTTGGATGATGTCACAAATAAACCTTTTCTGCTACAAATGAGACTCTCAAGAGAGTGAAATGAGAAATGATGAATCCCATGGTGTTTGCAAACCATACATATCTGAGATACTGATACCCAGCCTGTACAAAACTTCCGACAATTCAAAAACAAATAGCTGAAGGTTTTTTTTTTTTTAAGAAAAAAAAAGAAAAGATTTTGAGTAGGTGATTTTCAGAAGATGTGACATAGACAATTTGCATGTGGAGAAAACTATGGAACATGGTTAGTCCTTATGGAACTTATCACTAAAACCATTATAAAACACATGCTTACACTAGCAAGAGTTTGCTGAAAGGACCCTGATATAGCTGTCTCTTGTGAGACTAGGCCGTGGCCTAGCAAACACAGAAGTGGATGCTCACAGTCAGCTATTGGATGGATCACAGGGCCCCCAATGGAGGAGCTAGAGAAAGTACCCAAGGAGCTAAAGGGAACTGCAACCCTGTAGGTGCAACAACATTATGAACTAACCAATACCCCGGAGCTCTTGACTCTAGCTGCATATGTATCAAAAGATGGCCTACTAAGCCATCACTGGAAAGAGAGGCCCATTGGACATGCAAACTTTATATGCCCCAGTACAAGGGAACGCCAGGGCCAAAAAGTGGCAATGGGTGGGTAGGGGAGTGTGGAGGGAGAGGGTATGGGGGACTTTTGGGATAGCATTGGAAATGTAATTGAGGAAAATACGTAATAAAAAAATGAAAAGAAAAAAAAACACATGCTTATGTGTACTAAAATGGCTATTATGCAAACAAACACAATTGAAAAGACAAAACAAACAAAAAATCATGGAAGAAAAAAAACATAGCAAGTGGCAGTGAGGTTGCTATACATTCTAGACACTTCTATTTCTGACGAAAATAGGCCAACCATTTTGCAAAATAGTTTGGACCTTCCTCCTGAAACTAATTCTCCTTTGGACCAGCAGCAATTCTAATTCTAGATGTGTTCAAAAACAACCAAAAAACAAAAACAGATGTCCAACATAAACTTCTGTCACACTGTACATAGCATCCCAAAGGAGAAATAATATGAATGTTCATCAAATGGAAAAAAAAACATATTTACATAAGAGAATGAGTCTGTTACTAAGACTAAAGACTAAACACTGACTCAATCCTTACCAGAGTAAAATCTTAGATACACTTTATTGAGTGAAAGCAGCCTATCACCAAAAATGACATATTGTGTAGATTACATTGTAGAACACAAAATCTGACATGGGCCAATGACAGAACATAGCATGGAGCACAGAGTTTTGGCCAGTTTGGAAATGGGAGTATTAATTGGCAGATATTTTCTTCAGAGACTGATGAGATGTCCTGAACATAGATGTTTGTAGAGAAATTTTAATCCAGCATCATGACTGCTTTGGCAAGAGATTACATCTAAAAACTTTCTAGGTCTAGGTGATGGGGCTGGAATGCAGAGATGCCCTGGATTACAGTATGATCTGGCTGGAATTAACACATGCCTTAGTACACATTGTTAATCCAAAACAACGTAGGTAAAGTTGGTTTGTCAAAGGAAGTGGCGATGTTTAAAAGTGATGTCTATTTAGTGAGTGGAGTTAATGCAATTCAGGGCAGGTCAGCAGAGGCAGTTGAAGCCAGAGAATAAGAAGGAGCCAAAAGATTAGTACAAATTGCCAGTGAGTTTATGGCCAAGTGGAGCAATACAGTGAGAAGCCCAGAGGAGCCAGATTGAATCAGTCAGCTTGGAGAAGAATTTGAGCCAGAACACCTGAGTTGAACTACCACAGCCAGAGTTCAAGAAAGAGCTAGGAAGGGTGAGGGTATGCAGCAGCAAACCTCTAAGATGACAATTATATCTGAGGAAATAAAAGTTACATGTACAGATGTTGGCAATGTTTACAGAACTCTCAGAGTATATTAAAACCCTGGTGAATTTTGTGCTACATAAATTATATTTTAATGAAGAATGTATTTTAAAAAGAAAAGCCAAACCACGCTAGATCTAAAGGCATTGCAGCTGGAAGCTGATAGAAATGCCAGCACTCCATGTATCTCTGAGGCGATTTTGAAACTATAGAAAGTCTAAATAATATATGCACTCATGTCTTCAAATCATACTAATATATAAATTTAAGTACTATTCAATGTAGGTGACACTGGATTGAATAAGCAGAAAATGATGTGTCAGCATATTATCCCTAACAAAAGTACCTAACATTCTCTATTTCTCTATGTGTCACATGGAATTTTTATAGCCGCTTTTTAATTGTTCTTCTGATATTTAGTGTTGAGATACTATTAGCCTGGACAATACTTAAGTATAAAGGAAAGTAACTAGAAATAGAAAAGCAGAAAGTGTCTAATTTTATTTCTTGTTCTTCTAACTTATATTAACAGATATACCTTCATGGAAGTCTATAGGTAAAACTTTTTTCCGTACTATAAATATACTTCCCCCAGGTCAATGGAATGTTTGATCTAAGGCTTAGCAGTAGATAATCACTTCAGAATGATTTTTTTTTTTTTTTTGACACAGTATCTCACCTTCTAACCTAAGCTGACCTGGAACTCACCATGGCTACCTAATTTGGTGACTGACTTTAGCTTCAAACCTGTAAAGATTCTTTTTTTTTTTTTTTTGAGCTTCCAAAGTACTAGAATTACAGGCATGCACCACCATATCTGGCTTTGTCTCGTAAGGATTCTAATATACCAGTTTGTCACAGAAAACTATCTTGATTTTATGTTCAGTGCATTAAACAAAAACAACAACCTGGCCCTCGTATTTTTACTTTCCGGAACTTCCACTAAATCTCAAATATTCACACAATAAGAGCGCAAGATTTCAGTTTGGGTTATAAGTAAGGTTTCATTTTATCAACTCAAATATATAGCACAGGATCATAATCAAATCTGGAGAAACAGATCTACTGGGTGCCCCCACGTCAGAGCTCTGCCCCTACTCAGTGCTCCCACCCCAGTGCTCTTCCCCACTTTATCCTAGAAACCTGGAAGAGGGTTGGTATCTCATCCTATACTTCCGATTCATCACCTGTGATGTTCATCCGTATAGAGTATGGTTAAGGAGAGGGTGAATCAGTGACCCATCATGGACTCACTCTGCCAGGGGGACAAAGGAACAATAAAAATTAGGTCTATCCTCTGATCACTGGCCTATGCCTCCTGTGTGCTGTTGTATCCATGACAAAGAGGGGATGCCTAAATTTGCACACCCTCACCATCTTCTACAAAGGGGTTTGCCTCCAGGATGGGGTAGTTTCTGCCTTAAGAGAGACCTAAGCACTTTTAGAACAATTTATTTATTTGTGTGTGTATGAGTGCATAGGTGTGTGTGTGCTTGCATGTTTGCAAGGGTCTCTGAAGGTCAAAACGGTTTCGGTTCCCCTGTAGCTGGAGTTACAGGTGTTTGTGAGCTGTCATATGCATGCTGAGAGTTGGATGCATGACCTCTACAAGATCAGAAAAGTGCTCTACAGTCTCCCCAGTCCCTGCCATAAAAGAAAATGAGAAGGTCTGAACTTTTATACTATTGCTGTGCTTGAAATAAAAATCTTCTTGCAACTGTATTCTTGCTTCATGAAGACATTACTCTGTGTATTCTTGGAGAACTTAAACACATCTGTGAATTTTATTGTCATCTCTTTGCCATGTGGGTACAGGAGCCCTTTCTTCCAGTTTCCTCACTAGTTTAAATAGTAGCAACTTTAGTCTTTCCCCGCCATCTTGACATCTTGCCTACTGCCTGGCAATGGTCTGATTTTGTTTTTTGCAAATTCCAAATGCTTTAGACCAGTTCATTCGATGTTTTCCTGATAGGTTGTGTTCCCACTCTACATTTCTCTTCTCTTCCCTTTCCCCTCCCTGCTTCCTCACTCCTTGTTGACACCTTGTTAATCTAAGTTTGATTTTGAGTTATGTGCCTGGTTTAAAAGGACATGCTACAACTTTAACTCCCACTGCTGTCCCCCTGCTTCAGAGAAATTACTTCTTACAGCTTTTCATTTACCTCTGTATTTCTAAATAACACAAACTAACACTGCTATTTCTAGACTTTTGTCAGTTTCATAAGTTGTCTACTTACTTCCTTCAAGACAAGACTAATTTTAGTGTTTTTACATCAGTGCTAACACACATATTTATGTTTCCATAAAAATTCTGTAAGACTTTTTAAAAAAATCCATATTTGCATTTTTATATTTGTTGCATTTTTCTTCATATTTCTTCTTATATATTTCTAACATAAGAGTTAATTTATTTCTGGACTTTAAAATTACATTATTTATTTGCTTATATGTATCATTAATATACAAAAAACCTGTCTGATGGAATTCTCAGCCCCTATATATTCGAACATACTAATTTTATGTTTTGATGTAACTTGTCAATGAGACCTTTCCTACAGTTCTGCAATTGTCCATTCTATCTAAACTAGTTGCTTAGTTAACTCTCAGAAGTTATTTTTTTAGACTAACCTTGATTTCATCTTGGGACTTTCCTAGGTTTTCTGGCCATGGGATTTGACCTGCTTAATCACTATTCCTAGTTTGGTACTCACATGCAAATATCTTCCCAGAAAAATTGATATGTCCAGGGAGGGGAGGGAAGAGGCAGAGATGGGTAACTCCTTTGACATTTTTGTTGTTGTTACATGTCTGAAAATATCTTTATTTTGCTCTCAAAACTGATTGCTAATTTTGCTTGGTATAGAATCTATGTTGCTAGTTCTTTCCCTTCAACAATTTAAAGGCTTCATCTATTGGATTATAGTTTCTAGAGGCTCTTGGGGAGTCTCAAATCATAGTTTCTGCCGATGCTTCTTGGCAAGAGTTCATGGTACTGTTTGCCTTAGATTTTCCTAAGGGTGGTTCTTTTCATTCTCGGCAATGTACACAAAGGAATTATTTAGGATTTGTGCTCCAAATATTTACAAAGTTCTTCCACAAAACAGGAACTATCTTAGAACTGATACCTGGAGTTCTATGGAAATTTCTCTATTATTTCTTAATATGTCTGACCCTTCCATCTCTATTTGCTAAATACAGGTTATTCGTCCTTTCTGTGTATGGATACTCCGGGTTGGAGTCTCCAATTTTCTCAACTATTTAATAACTTATTTTTCAGTCTTCTTCCCAAGTATTGACCAAACCCATCTTCAAGTCTCATTTTTTAAAATGCAACTTTCCTCTACCTGATTAGTATTACGTAGAGAAATATGAATAATGAAATTTAAATGTTTTCTCCTTCTTTTCTTGCTCCCTTTGAAGTCATTTCTTCTGTGCATTAGGTCCCATATTTAATAACTATACTTTTCCTTAAATAACTGGTCATCTCATATTGATAGTCTAACAACTAACCACTTAGCTAAGAAATTGGCTACCGATGGCAAATGTTTCTCTATAAAGGATATATCTGATCCTTTCCTCTTCCTGCCAACAGGCATATTTATCTGACAGCTCCAGATCTGTATTTACTAGGAGAAGGACAAGGGATGACTGTGAATTGTCACCATTTAGAATGCCCCCGTGATCTCCCAGTGCCTTCATTTCCCATGCTGGTTTTTTATACCATCCATGATCAGAGTGTCTGGTGCTGTGCTGACTAGAGCATCATTGTATGGCAGTCTTGATGGTAACTTTGTCTCTCCCAGAGTCTGGGAAGTACAGCAGGCCAGCAATGTAGGAAAGAGGCATTGTGGAATATGCCTACTTTCTGCAGAGGTTTATTTGACCCATCTGGGTTCAGCCATCTTTTCATCTCTCTCTGAGCTTCCTAGTATGTCCAGCTTAGACCTTGTTCAGAGTTTTGTGCTCTACCTCTGTCTGTCAGGTGGGCGAGTTCCTAGAAGGCTCAAAACCACATGAGTTACCAGTAGTGACTCCTGTGGTATCTTGCTTGCTTCTTTCATCATTGTTAACAATCCATGTTCAATTTACTACTTCCATGCAGCCATTTTTTAATATACTGAAATGGTTTACTTTACCATACAAGGTCTTCCAGATATCCCAAATCAATGACCCTTAGCTTGCCATCAGTCTGTGGACTAAAGAGTGAAGTCATAGTTTCTAAGACAGCATGAGTAGAGAGAGCTACTGACAGAGGTGGCCTAGGTTGTAGGTACAGATGCATTCAAGAGTGACACTGGCTAGCTTGGGGCTAGGGGGCAGCTGGTGACTAATGATTCCTTTAGAACAAAGTTGATTCTGGCAGCCTAAAAGAAGGCAGGCCTTCTAGTAATTGGCAGAGCTTGATCAAAGGGAATTGTTAGAAGCCCAGAGTGGATCCTGAGGTAATATGGTCACTAGCTAACAGGGAGCCATAAACTCTTTCTGCTGCTTTCATGTGTCAGCTGTGTGACTCTCCACCTCTGAGGCCTCTGGAAACTTAACACTGCACGCAGAACCTCAACGTGAAGGGTGATCTTGATTGTCAACTTGCTAAGAACTAAAAATCACCTAGAAGACACAGCTCAGGCTTATCTGAGGACACCTGTATTGGTCTGACTGAGGAGACATGACACACTGTGGATGTGGAATCATTTTCCCACAGGTTAGGATCCAAATCTGAATAAAAATGAAGGGAGGGAGGCAAGAAATAGCATTCTCTCTCTCTCTCTCTCTCTCTCTCTCTCTCTCTCTCTCTCTCTCTCTCTCTCTCCCTAACTGCAGACACAATGCGACCAGATTCCTCATACTCACACTGTCATGTCTTCCCTGATCAGGTGATGGATTGTAGCCCTTCAAATAGTGAACCATAATAAATTCTTTTTTTCCCTAAGCAGCTTCTGTCAGGTATTTTATTATGACAAGAAATGTAATACACTTAATTTCATCAACTGTAAAATGGGACCATTAGTCATCACTTCCTCCCCAGGTTTGTTGTGAAGCTTGAATCTATTAGTATCCTGTAGAGTTTAATACAGTATCAAATGCATGGAACAACTGAGGGCACCATTGTGCATCCACTAAGGACTCAGGAACCCCCCCTTTAGCTAGGTGAATCAAATACATCATCTAGGACCATCTGGCTCTTTGAAAATTATCTTTAGTTTCTGGGCTTCACCAAAAAAATAACCAAAGAACTGTTTGAATGCCAGGTTTTCGTTAGGATAATTAGCCACACGACTCTGCAGTCAAAGAGACAAACACCTCCAAATCTCTTCCAATAGTACCGCTAGGTAGAAAAATGATGACTGATTAACCAAGAGCTATGCTTTCTTTGGTCCAATAACAGTTCTGCCCTAGGCATGTCGGCCCAGTCTTCCAGGGACTCTGACTGATCAGCAAGGAACCAAAAGGCTGGTAATTTCTAATTTATAAACACTGCTTGACGTAGGCAGTTGGGCATTCTGCCACCCCACTATGGCCTGAAATGGCCCAAACACTTTGCAGTCTGCTGAAAGCAATTTCAGATGCCTTAATAACTCTTTACCTACCTCTCCACTGGGGTCCACAGATACCATTGGATGAAAAGGCCATCAAATGGCCTCAGGACGAGAGGTTCAGGTTACAACTTCATGGGGTTTCCAGCTGAACAATGAGTATATTGTGAGAGTCCCATCTGTCAAAGTCATCAAGAGATAAAGAGGGAAATAATACAATTAAACCTTTAAGACACATTCATTTATCTTTGGGTTTTCAAAACCGATCTCAATTTGGCAAGGTTTTCTTTGGCAAAGAAGCTGGAGATTGGCATGCTTTGATACAAACTGAGGTCTTACGGAAAACGAATCTTTGTATACAAAATGAGAACAAAATGAAGCAACTGGTATTATAGATGTTGGGGGGGAACCTGGTTACAAAAATGTGATTCTTAGTAAGACAGATAATTAACTAGCTTAAGTTAAGGACTGAGTGTGTGCTTCCCACACTAATCGGTGCATTTCCCATTTGTGTCAACTGATTGGTGGAGGACTCTTAGGGATCCAACTGACTCCATTACACACACACACACACACACACACACACACGCAACATGCATGCAGGTGCACATGTACGTGCATGCACAGGAATGTCTGTAGATACATATGTGTGTGCAAGTTCACTTGTACATGTGTGCATGAGCACTGAGGTCAGCAGTCAGCCTCAGATCTTCCTCAGAAAGAGTCCATTCTCTTTTTAAACCAGGGTCCCTCACTAATCTGGGTTTCCTATTTGGCTCAGCTGGTTGGCCAAGGAATCTTTGGGATTCAGCTGACTCCACCTTTCACAAAACCGAGATCACAAGAATGCCCAGTTTTATAAATATGGGATTAGGTCTTCATGCTTGTATAATAAGCCCTTTAGTGATTTTATCTCTCCAGATCCTAAACACTGCTTTTGTTTGTTTATTTTATCTCTTAACAATGAAACCATTCACCTTACAATAGCACAGAAGACCACATATGGCAAAAGGAAAGAGCTGGAATTGTCCTTTATGGTGAAGGGACATTGACCTCCCTTGTTGCTGTGACTTCATTCTGATGGATCCTGTTCACATCAGCAGGCTCTATCTGCTCTGAGGAACTCATGACTCCAGAACTCTCTCCCTCAGATTCATTGGCAACCACTATCACTTTCTCTGCTCAAGCTGCCTTGGGATATTTCTCTATCTGTTTCATATTTTGTCTATGGACACTTCAAAGCCATCTCTCACCTTCAGCCACACACAGCAGCCATGGGTAGACTACAAAGTTACTTTATGTCAATGAGGGCTTTCTTCCCAGGCTCCTCAGGCTAGGATGCCGCATTCAATGAGCTGTCTTTGGACCCAGCCTAGCTCTCACACTGTGGGGCCAAATGATATTGGTTCTGATTTCTCCATATCTGGTTGTCAGTACAGTGGCAGAAATCGTTATGCTTCCAGAAGGGGAATTTTTTTCTCCCCCACTTTCTTACATCAACCTGAGCAAGACACCATTTCAGGGTACAACAGATTTTTCCCACACTGATAGATTCATTATTGGATATTCTGGGCACCTACAACCTTGTCTGGGTCTAGAGGGCATGAAAGGAAAAGCAGACACACAGACATCCCTTATCAGCTCTAAATGCCATTAGGCTGCTGTTCTTCCTCCACCACAATGACTTAGGTCCAGGGCTCTGCATAAGGACAAAACCTAAAGGCTTTTCTCACAAACACAGCCTTATGACACCTCCAGACCTAAATAAGACTTCACAACAGAAGCAACCCAACTCAATGTGTTTTTAAGAACTCGAGTGAAATTCCTAAACCCTTCTTCATCTGGTCAACATAATGCCATAATATGGGAAGTGATTACACCTATGGGTCGTATGGAACTCTATTGATGATGACAATTAATTTGTTTGTTATTTTTTCTTACTTTATTTTTCCAGATGCTAACCACACATGTCACACCCTGATATCTTAATTGTATTAACAATTAGAACAGACCTGGTCTTCCTAAAATGAATAATAGAGATACCAAGCCTCTGGCTATGACAGAGACATTTTTTCTCAGTACTGATCTTGAGAAATCAGCATGGGAAAAGCCGATTCCCCAATTTTTTTTCAGCTGAACTGACAATAATCAACACCATGTTAGACCACTTAGACTGCCCTCCACCCCAAAATAACCGAAATAGCACACTCAAGAGGCAAGGTATTTCACATCTCTTAGGAGAATTGGAAGCAGAAAAGTAGGAGAATATCCTAATCTGCCAAGATTGGAACACCTGGGCAATGTACTTGGTTCTGCTCCACAAATTCTCTGTTCTAGTTATTGCCAAATGAACTGATCCAGTGATGGGAATGAGGATCAGTCTATGTCCTGAGATGGTACCCAGTCCAGTCACTTGACACAGTGCAAAGACCATAGAATTGAACTGTGGGTATCATCACCTCCAGTATTTGCACACAACCTCAGGCTTTGCTATGTGATCTGTCACTCCCCGGCCTGTATGGGCTCTTTTGGTTCACAAACTAACTTTATATCCTTTTTGGAGGTTTAGATTTCTACATGAATCTCTTCAATGTTTCCTAACCTCAAGAGCCTGCTAGACCCTTGAGATCTCGGGAAAGACGGTGGCTTTTTTTTCCTTCTATCCTTCTTTCCTTCCTTCTTTCTTTCCTTCCTTCATTTCCTTTTCTTTTATCCTTTCTTTCTTAAAACTAATCTGTTGAGTTTTTTTTGAGATTTTTCAACTTTCTTTCTTTCTTTTCTTTCTCTCTTTCATTTTCCTTCCTTCCTTCCTTCCTTCCTTCCTTCCTTCCTTCCTTCCTTCCTTCCTTCCTTCCTTTTTTGTCTGCTTACATGTTTATTTACACCGTATAAGTACAAAGCCCACATAGGCCAGAAGAGGGCATCAGTTTCCCTAGGAACAAGAGTGACATCAGTTATGAGCCATCTTGTGGTGCTGGGTTTCAAACCAAAGGTCTCTGGAAGAGCAGTCAGTGCTCCAAACCACTAAGCCATCTCCATTCCCAGGAGGGATGTTTCTTAGCAAAGCCTGGATCCCAGCACACCTGTAATGACCCTGGTGTTCCCATCATGGCCATATCAGCTTTCGTGATACAGATTTCTTCTTCTTTCTCTCCCCCTGTTAGTGAAGGGTTACGCATGAACTACCAAAGGAAATATTTCAGTCCAAACTATTTGAAGTCAGAATTGTTTGGTTTTTATATGCAGAACAAGCTGCCTCCCTGAAGCCTTTCCTGCCTATCAGATGTTATTAGTTATGGAAAATGACTCTCTTTACAGAAACACATAATATTTTTGCTTTTTTTATTCTTCATTAAAACATTCATATTTGAAATGAATACATACAATTTTAACAGTTCTGTTTACTCTCCCATTTTATATAATTGCTTGTGTGTGTATGTTGCACATCCTTGTGAATGCACGTGTTTACTTGTGTGTGTGTGTTGTGAGCATATATCGAAACATTATACTTATGCTTTTAGGTTTTAATGGTTGAAAATGTAGATATAGATATGGGCTTTAAAATTTCCTTTAGTTTTGCTTAACTTAGGCCACTTCTATTTTTTAATCTGGAAAAAAATCAATATTCATTTTCCTGTTCCATGTTAAATAGTTCAGATAAAATACAAAAGCAGGAAAATACACCTGGTACGATGTGAAAGCTACTATTCCTGACAACATTTCATCTTTTTTGAGGCCCATATTGGCTTTTCTCCCGGCCCATCCATTCTCTAATGTAAGTGTTATAAATTGCTCTAAAGTGCCATAAAGCATAATAAACATAAATCAATATTCCTTGGTTAAAAACTTGGAATTGCTGATGGGGGCTCAGTTGATCAGAGGCATTCTGTATCTATCATGTCCCTCCGATATTTCTTCTTACCAGCAGCCATTTCTGGTCTCAGGAATAAGTCTTTGTTCTTCTCTCTGATCTGAGTTCCCTGGACACTCACAGTGACACACCACGATAGATGTGAAGATCTCTTCCAGCAATCTTAGAAAGGCCCCATTCTTTTTACTTTTGGCCTCTGAACCTGGCAACTTTGGAAGAAAGGAGTGACATTCTCAGACAGAGTTAGACCACAGACCAGCAGTATGTCAAGCTGGCCTGCCAGTTTGTCATGGGAAAAAGAAAAAGTATTCTTTTTTTTTTCTTTTTTTTTTTTTTGGTCTAAGATTCAATGAATTGAGCAAAATTCCACCTCTTGCCTTCTGCTTTTTTGCAAATGTGGCAAGTGATCTGAATGAAGCACCTGCAGGCAGCTTAATGGCAAAGCCCACCTGTCTGGATTCTGCCATCTTTGGCATATGATCATTTGTCGTACCGATGGAGAGAAAGCCACATCACTCTCCTAAAATGACAGCTTACTCCTTCTGCCAGCTCATGCTATTTATGTGGCATTCGTGTTATTTATTCTCATCTCAGAAGGAATGATTGAATAGCTCCGTGTGCTTTCCCCCACAAGGAGTGGTAGAGCCATATCATGTTATATTTGCAAGCTCCAGTGATCCTTGATTAAGCTTTTCACAGACAGCTTTTAGGGAACTCATGAACTCTTGGTAGGGCAATACATAAAGTGATTTTGGGAAGACTGACCCATTGTCCACCTTTCATGCTAACTGGGATAGAGCAAGGACAGGGCAGACTGCCTTCTCTCTAAATCTTCACCAGGCTCTAACTCAAAACAGACTCTGAGAAGATCCAGTGGCCCAGTGTGTTCTTGGGAATGGAAGGGGAAATGTTAAACTCTGTTTCTTTCAATTATATTACCCTCACCAGACCAGTCTGATGCACTGCTGTTAACTGCCTGTTTATTTAAACTCCTTCAATTGTGGATGCTCTCACATCAGTAGAAAAGGTAGGGCAAGTTACATTTAAACAAATGTAACTGTGCTCAACTATGCTTATAATCAGGGTAATTTCAATGGAAAGGCAGCAAGTGATGTCTCTTCATAATCATACTAGCAAAACAATCTCAGAGTTCTCTTGAAAAAAATTGAGCAGAGAGAAACTTTCACAACCTGTTGGAGTGTGTGACTACTCTTATTTCAGCCAACCTAATCTGGGGGAATTAAACCTGTAGTCAAAATTATGCACATGTCACAGACCATATGAAGCTCAAGAAGAAGGAAGACAAAAGTATGGATGCTTCTTAGAAGGGGAAACAAAATACTCACAGGAGGAAAAGTATGAAAGCAAAGTGTGGAGCAGAGACTGAATGAAAGACCGAGACTGCCCTACCTGGGGATCCATCCCATATACAGTCGCCAAACCCAGATGATATTGCAGATGCCGGGAAGTGCTTGCTGACAGGAGCCTGATATAGCTGTCTCCTGAGGGGCTCTGCCAGAGACTGACAAATACAGAGGCTGATGCTTGCAGCCAACCATTGACTGAGCATAGGGTCCCCGATGGAGGAATTGGATAAGGTACTGAAGGAGTTAAGAGGGTTTGCAGCCCCATGGAGGGAGCAATAGTGCCAACTGGCCAAACCCCTCAGAGATCCCGGGGATTAGACCACCAACCAAAGAGTTCACATGGAGCGACCCATGGCTCCCGCCGCACATGTGGCAGAGGATGGCCTTGTTGGACATCAGTGGGAGGAGCGACCCTTGGGCCTAAGGGGGTTTGATGCCCCAGTTTAGGGGAATGCCGGGGCCAGAAGATGGGAATGGGCAGGTGGGTGGGGAAGCACCCTCATAAAGGCAGGGGGAGGGGGATGGGATAAGGGGTTTCTGGATGGGAGACCTGGAAAGGGGATGACATTTGAAATGTAAATAAAGGAAATATCCAATAAAAAATTATGCACATAGATGAAAATATATAAATGTACCTTTTTGAGAACTTTGTAAGTACAAAATACTCAAAACAATCTACAGAGTAGCATTCACTACACTAGTAACATAGCAGCTCTATATGCTATAAATATCTCTACATATATGTATGTGTATGTATATGTATACATATATTTAAATGTAAAAATGAAAACATGGGGCAATGTATATTTATTAATATACACGTTTAAAAAGAGAAATAAGAAAGTGTACGTGGGAATAGGTGAGGGAAACGCTGTGTAGGACGGAGAGAGATAAGTTACTTTGTAGTGGATGCTCATTTGCTTGTAAAGTATGGAAATGTGTAGTCTGTTAAAATAACACTTCTAATTAGAGGCCAAATGCTTGTTATAAAACATTTTTCTTGTAGTGAAATGCATGTAAGAAAAATGCTGATTTTGCTATTCTTTCCTTTGCGTGTATGTATCTATGTGTGTTCCTGCTTATCTGCATGTATGTGCATGTGTGTGTGTGTATGTGCAACAGCAGTTGATGTACTATGTTTTTTTTAAATTCCTTCCCCCCTTGTTTTCTGAGACAGACTCTGTTACTAAACTTGGAGTTTATTGACTGGCAAGTCTGCCTTGTCAGAGAGTCCCAGGGGTCCCCTTTCCTGAATCACCCAAGCTCGATGTTTGTAGGTATATCTCATTGAACCCAGTTTTTGTTTTGTTTTAAACATGGGTTCTGGAGTTCTGTACTCAGATCTTGGATCAGCCCCAGCTTTCCTTCCAAGTCCAAGTCAGCCGCATTTATTGAATTCATACTGCTGTGTAATCATACCACAAATCCCTAAAACTTTTGTGTTACCCTACACAGAAACTGCCTGTCCTTTAAGCAACAATGTTCTGTCTTCCTTTTCATCTCCTAGTAATTCCCAGTGTGCTTTCCAAGTCTATGACTCTGCTTAGTCTAGATAACTTGTGTCAACTGAATTATATAGGGGTTACTCACTTTGCATCTGGCTAAGTTCACTTGCCAGGTCTTCAAGATGCATCCGGATTGTAGCCTGTTTCAGAACTTCATCTCGTCTTGTGAATAAGAAATCCAGTGTTGATTTGTGTATAGAATCTTTTTATCTGTACACCTGTTTAGGAACCTTTTGGTTTTCAGGTTTTTCCCTAGAGTGGCTATTATTTCCTGAACACTAGCATAGAAATATGCGCATAGCCTTCTTTTTAATTACTTGGGCATATTAGTGGGTCATAAGGTGCCTCCATATTGTACATTTTGAGGAAATATGATGCTGCCTTCTATGATGGCTGGGCCGATTTGTGAATATTGCCATCCTAAGGAGACACATCCTAGGGAGAGCTTTATTAGGTTGATCGGTTTCAAGCAAGTCTTTCCAAAATGGTCAATAAACTGTAGTGGCTCTGACAGTTATCATTTCCAGTGTTTTATTAAGTTAGCAAGTTTTTTGACATTCCGCAGTCATAAAGTTACTGAGAAGCCTGGACCAAGTAAACCATATCCTCTGAATGTACATGAACGATGCTCAAAATGACAGCTAACAGTGTTGCATCTACCATAGGCTATTCTCCTTATGGTGTGATTGTTTTTCTCTAAAGTTCTTTTATCTGTGCTAGGGATACAATGCTAGGCCTCATTTATGCCAGGCAAGTATTTTATCACTGGGCTATATACCTCAAGACTCTGAGGTTGGGTATTTTACCTCTAGTTTATAGATGAAGTCCAGGGTCTTCTAGAATAAAGGGCATAGTCTGTGAAAAACTGTTAATAAATGGTAATGCTGAGATTTGAGCCCATCACATGGACGTTTGGACATGTGTTCTTCTCACCTTGGCAAACTATAAGGCGATGTCTTTCTTTTTGATTTTCTGTAATGGAATCTGTGCTATTTCCTAATGCACTCTAATACAGTATTTCATGGATACAATGCCAAAGAACATGGGCTTTCTCATTAGTCTGGACTCCAAGGCTGGCACTTTCTATGGATCCTTTCTATGGCAACTGCGTATGTCCCTACTCACACATCGCAGTTACAAATACACACACATCCCAGAGGCAGGTCCTCCACAGAATAGAGTGAGCTACAGTGAGGAAGACATGCACTGCCTGTCCAGACAGTCTTAACTGGAAGTTGGTAATAGGAGAAAAACATGCTTATCAGTGGAAAGACTGTCTACATGTGATCTCACAAATACAATGAATATTAGACCTTCTTGTCCTGGTGGAGGCACAGTGTCTTCTTTGCTTCAACATTGACAGTTTTTAAATTTTCACTGTTTATTGACAAGTACTAGCTGGACATAACATTAGGACTCATGTGACATTTTCATGCAAGTATCTAATTTCCTTTGACTGTGTTCATGTCCCACCGCTTTCTACCCCTCCTCAGCCAATTAATGCCATTCATTCTATAGTCTCGTTTCTATTCCATCTCATACTCACACAAGGTTTCAAATATCTATATAAAATCCAGTATTTACAAAATGAGGGGGGAAAGAGATGCATTGTTTGTCTGCGTTATTATTTGTTTCTCTAAGCATAAGTTTTGTTCAATATTATCTCTAATCGCATACATTTTTGCAAAATACGTAATTATATTCTTTATGACTCTGTTAGACATATAAAATAGTGTGTGTGTGTATGTGTGTGTATGTATGTATATCTCTCTGTGTGTCTTTCTCTCTGTCTCTCTGTCTCTCTCTGTCTCTGTCTCTCTGTCTCTGTCTCTGTCTCTCTCTCTCTCTGTCTCTCTCTCTCTCTCTCTCTCTCTCTCTCTCTCTCTCTCTCTGTATGCCAGATTATTTTATCCATTCATTCCATTCCCACTTTGATGGACACCGAGGCTGATTCTATAGCATGGCTACTGTAAATGGGAAGGCAATAAAACACCCTGTGCAAATGGCTGTGTGGTATATTGCCATACTTTCGTCTGTATGCCTAGACATGTCATAGCTGGCTGGCTCAAATGGTACTTCTGCTTTCAGTTTTCTTAGCAGCCTCCATCCTATGGTTTCCATAGTGGCAGGACTAATTTACAGTCTCACCAGCAGTGTATATGCCTTCTTTCACTCTGCTTCCGAGACTGAGTTTGTTGTGTTCTCTCGGTAATAGCTGTTCCCGCTAGGGTGGGATAGAACCCCACGTGCTGTCTTCATTTGCCCTTCTCTGATGCCTACGGATGGGGAACGGGTTTCTCTAGGTTTATGCTCCTTCTGGCAACTTTTCATCTTATCGGCATCTATATTGATTGAATTGTTTAGGATATTTCTTTTTCTTTCGTATTCTCTATATAGTCTAGGTATTAGTACTCTGTCAGCTTGTCAGATGGGGGGGCTCCCAAAGATTTCCTCTCATTTCGCTAATTGCTTCCTTTGCTGTGGAAAGCCTCTCAATTTTAATGTAACCAACCCCATTTATTGTCTTTAGCTCCTGAACAAATGAATTCATTTACAGAAAATGTTTTTGTTTATACCTTGAAATATTTTCCTTGTGAACTCCTATAGCAGTTTCCAGGGTTCAGTCCTTAAATTGAACTGTTTCTATTTAAATTAAATTTACTAGCTTTATTTACTCTTTAAATTTTTCATATGTAAATTCTAAATGAAATAGCATTCATGGTTTTGGGTTATTTGAGTTGGCTTTAGTAAATAACAACAGATATGCATCCAGTTTCATCTTTGTGTAGATACACAAATACATAACATCATTTTTGAATGCTGTTAGGCTTTTCTCCAATGTCTATTTCAGGCATATTTGTCAAAAGCACATGACTGTAGCTCTATGGGAGTATCTCCTCTCTCCTGTTGATCCACACGGCTGTTTTTATGCCTACGTTTTGGGTTTTCTATTACTATTGTTTTCTAGGGTAAGTTGAGTTCAGATATGGTGAAACCTCGACTATTGTTTTTCGTCAGAATGGTGGGTTAACTGAGGCCTTCCATGCTTTTATATGAAATTTAAGCTTTGTTTTCTGTCTCTGTTCTATTAATGAATCAAGACTCTCAAATGGAATAGTTTAAAACAACAACAACTAGAGATCCATGTGCTGTGATTGAGATAATCCACCATGTTAGAGCTGTGTCTCTTAGATCAGTGTTATAACATAGACTTTGTCTTTATTTCGCTCAATATATTATAAAAATTCATATATATTAAAACAGTACATGTGGTAGTTTGAATATGTGTGGTCCATGGGAAGTGGCACTATTAAGAGGTGATGGCCTTGTTAGAGGAAGTGTGTCACTGTGGAGGTGGGACTTGGAGATCTCATATATGCTCAAGTCTGACCAGTGGGACGAGTCTTCTCCTGGCTGCTTTTGGATCATGATGTAGAACTCTTGGCTTCTCCAGCACCATATCTGCCTGCACAATGTCATGCTTCTTACCATGGTGACAATGGACTGAGCCTCTGAAACTGTAAGCCAGTGCCAGTGAAATGTTTTTCCTTGTAAGAGTTGCCTTGGTCACTTTGTTTCTTCACAGCAATAAAACCCAAACTAAGACACTACTCATTAAGAAAAAACTGGTTTTTGGTAAGCTTCGTATATTTGTTTCAATGGGAAGGAAATGTGATCTGGAGACGATTGGAAAGATCTAGGATATATAATCAACCTTGATTCCTCTTTCCTGTGACCTGTGTCAGTCACAATGCTCCAAAAAGTTGAGATTTCTACATGACCGTGTTCAAGATTGCTTTTTAAATAGTTTAATATATTTTAAATACCAAAATGACTTGAAATTTTTTTTATTGCAACCTTTAAATATAGAAAAGAAAATCCTCTTAACTCTGCCTACTCCCACTTTCCATGGGCATTTTCTGCTACCAAGTTAGTGTGCTTCTTCCAAGGTATTTTATAAACATTTTAAGTCATATTAGTTCACTGTGAGCCAGATTTTCAATCAACGAACACCGTACATAATTTAAAAAATTGAGGAAAGTTCACAAGGACACAGTATGAAGAGACTAAGTCACAGTGTACTTAACAGAGTCAAGATGACCTCTGTCAGAAATGTTGTTGAGGGGGTCACTTGATATTGTACTTGATTGTAGGGACAAGACTACAATAATAGCTCATTTGAATTTTGCAGATGAGAGGAGTGGATTCCAGAGAGGGTAAACAATTACTCCAAGGTCCCCAAGATGATCTGGAGAAAAGCTCAGATTCAAACCCAGGACCGATTCTCTGAGCACAGGATCACAATGGCATCACGCGGTCCTGGCCTAAGAGAACAACAGCTTTTCTATAGTTTGCCACACACCTCAGGGTTTTACAAGGATAGACTTAGTTATATTTTTGCAACACAGTGAAACCAGGTAGCGATTTGCCCTATGTTTGTGATAGGGAAACCTAGGCCCGGGTGCAGAGCTGACCGTGGAAGGTAAACAGTCTAGGTCTACGGATTGAAATGTCATGCTGAGTCCCGTTGCTATGTACATAGAGGCACATCCCATGCTAAAACACCATTCAAGTCTTACTTGTGTTTGCTTCCAGTCTTCAATAGCATTAACGACTGCTTAGTTATAGCGTAAATAAGATAACAAATTGAGAATGTCACACTGAGTGAAATCTTAAGTATATAAAATGTGTGTGGCAAGAATGTTTCAAAAGAAATTCATTTATCTTGGTCCTGATTGCTATGAGGTATTTTTTCTCACTATTTAAAAAAGGTTACACAAGTATTTGTGTTCTTTTATCTAAATGAAGTATTTTGGGGGGAAGGACATGAAAGAGAAGTAGTCAGACCCTGATTGAGGTGGGGATGAGTGGGGCATACATATTTTGGAGTGGAGGTGAGGAAGTCGCTCTACTCCTGAGAGATGGCTGCGACCGGGTCTTGGGTTTGTTGCATCAGGGAGACCAATTTGTACATTCACCCTGAGAAGCATCTTACCAGGACATAGAGGGAGACACACAAATAGTATCATACCCTCACACTGGTCCTCTAAATAAAAGTGATTAATAACTGAGTCCACATAACTTCTTCCATATTTGAAGTTTCATTTCCATAGTTGAAAAGTCTCATACTTGATGTAACCAGTGTGCGTGGCGAAAGGGGGGGGGGGGAATCCCTTTCTAGAATGTTCTAGATTGCAAAAGAATCCCAAGGAACTTATTGGAAGATATCCTCTATGCTCAACTTCCAGCCAATATAGGTAATACTAGTGACAGAGATTTCCCTCCAACCCCGCTGGTGGGGATTAACATTAGTCAAGGTTGAAGGCAAAGGGTTGCAGCTTTCCACCGAGACAAAGGGCAGAGGCAAACCCCAACAGTTGGTTTAAGATGCAAGAACTGCGGGTGGATTTCCCGTGTGTTCTCAAGTTTTCTGTGATTCTCTCATTTTTTTTTTTTTTTTTTTTTTTTTTTTGTTACTTACAGAATCAGAAAACCAATTACTTTATTTAAAACCCCTATTAGCTGTATCTCTTCCCCGTCCATCTGGCTTAGTTCATGCTTTATTTTCATCCGGACAATTTTATACTGCACATGTTTGTTACAAGTAGGACAGCAATGGTTTTTTTTCCTCCAGAATCTAATCCTAGAATTTGCATTTAGATATATGTAAATTAAAACAATTTAGGCCAACAACATGCTATATCCTACTTTGAAAGAATCTTTGAAGTGCTGAGGAAAACTGGGACTTAATCAGTGTGTTCCTTGCCATGCGCTAAGTCTCAGATCAGAAACAAAAATGGTGACAGGGTCCAGACCCCTGAAGGAATGAAGGAACCAGCACTTTGACGAGTGCTCCTCAGCGGTGATTTTTTTTTTTAGGGTCCCTCTCAAACTTTTTTAAGAAATGAAATGTGGGTCAAATGTTGAGTCCTAAGAGAAAAATCTACAGGCTACTTGCAAAGTAAGAGTATTGCTTTTCAGTGTGTGAGTGAGTCAGTCTGGTTTACAGTTGTAGTCACGTCCATCGAATCTGAAGTGATATCAAAAGAGAAGCATGGTGTTAGTATTTATACCACAGTGAGGCATAATACTGCAACTTTACCTCAAAAGTAGTGCTCTTAAAAGCTCATCTCAGCACATCTCTATCCTTACCAGACTCCTAACGCTCTACCCTCCCAAGCCAGTGTCTGGGAGCTCCTCTATTTGCCACATGCATCCAAGACTCCGTGAGGGCTTCCGGCCGTGGGACACCGATTCCATCTTTTATGTCCTATAATCTCACCTATAACCTTCGTTTGTAGTCTTTACACTAAGTTTTCTTTACAGAGCACCATTTTTCCATTAAACATGCTGCCAAGCTTCTGAGCTTATTATTTCATTATAAGTTAGGTTAATAAATCGAAACTAGGGTGCCTGAAGTTCTGGCTTCTGAACATGTCAGGGCTGTTGCCCACCCCACCCCACCCCCGTCCTCCCCCAGCCTGCCCTCCTTGAGCTGTCAAGAGTAGCACTAGACCTGCACAATATTTCAACCTATTTCCACCATCCAGCCATAGGGATTCACAATACCTAACAACCTCCCTGTGGATATAGAAGCAGTTAATAGTTGGCTGGGAAAGGATTTCTTTCTTCAGTGGTGTAGCCACCCTTATGTCCCCCACTCATACTAAAGTCACCAAACTACACTTGGGTAGGATACTTTCTTTGTTTCTGTCATTGATACCCAGTCTACAGTGAGTAGGTGTTTATTCTCATGTCTTTCCACAATACCTAACACTCAGCATGACTTAGGTCTTTGACCCTAATTGCCAATTTCTATGACTTTGTCAAGCGAGCTGTAGAGATACGGTTCACACATAATTTGTACTTAAAGCTGCTGACTTTATTCATCTTCTTTGTTCCTTCCCTCCTACAATACCCACCCCTTAGTCATCATCTCTTCCCAATTCTTCTCTCCCAGTAAAGGGAGAGTTCCTCTTTTTACTCTCTTTCCTTACCAGCTTGCTGTCTTTCCATTTTCATCACCCATAACATGGAGCTTGTATACTTAACTGGGGGTTATGTTGGTTTTATCTCAGTTATACAAAGATGAATAAATTGAGACATTTTCTCCTAAGGAGTCTGTGCTTCTGTGGCATATGAATTTTCTAGGACTCCCATAACAGAATATAATAACATGTCTGAGAAAACAGCATGTACTTATTGTCACATGCGTTTGATGATGTTCAAGGTTAGGAAACAAAATCAAGAAATCAGCAGAGGGCTCTTGGGCTTCATCAGAAAGTTTCCTTTTGCAGTTGATGGTAATTAATACTGAGACCCACCACTGGTCAAAAGGCAGAGAAGAAATGGCTCTGGAGCCTTCAGCCTTAACTCTGGCATCTACATCGTTGCTTACTCAGCATGTCTCAGGAAACATTGTGGAAGAGGCACTGGATAGAATGTAAGAGTCAGAGATTTTGGAGGAGTGGTTTGAAACAGTGTTCTCAGGACACTTTATGGTGGTTGCACTCAAACCTTCGCTGCACCACTAATCACCATCACACAATTATACCTATCATCATTTCATCATGAGATTGGATGAGCCCATTAGATCCCACCCCTGCCTGATACTGAATGATAGTTGGAGGAAAGGGGAGGGTACCATTTTCTGCAGTGCTGTAGTCTTAGTGAATTGCCCACACTCCAGTACATTGCCTTGTACCCATACTCAGACAAGCAACCCTAATCAAACTCAGTGCATCATACACACACACACACACACACACACACACACACACACACACACGGAAAAACACAAACACATGAACCCATTGATCCATAGACACACAGATACACACACAGAGACACATATGCACACAAAGGGATACATATAGACACATACATGCAGACACACATGGACACACAATGGAGATACACACATGGAGATACCCACAGGGACACATGTACAAACACACATGGACACACACAAAGACACAGGGACACACACAAACACACAGGGACACACACATGGAAACACACAGAGACACACAGACACACACTCAAACATGAAAGAAGGGGAACTTATTGGCAAGAAGGGCTTTAGTTGGAGTGGAAGGGAGGATAAGACAGAGGAAGGGCAGCATAAAAAAATTCATTATACCCCTGAATGAATCTGTTGAAGAATAAAAATTGAATAGAAAAAGATATCAGCCAAGCTGGCCACCTCTGAGAACTGTGTTCACATCCTCAGCCACAAACATAAAGCAGAGCAAGTGACCTGGTGGAGCCATAAACTCTTAGCCTGCTCATCCTTTCTCAGTCATGGCTGCAGAGTAGCATCATGTCCAAAAGCCCCACCAACCACGGACCAAATGTCTAAGTCGCCAAGCCTCTGGGAGACAGTTTGATCTTGGCATCCACAAACAACAGTGCCAGGAATTTTTTCTTGCTAAACAGAGGAGGAGGCCTGCTGCTGGCCAGCACCCAAAAGCCCTGTCTAGCTAGAGATCTTTCAGATTTAACCACAAAGGAAATGGACTCCCCCTGGCATATGTTATCCATCTAATATCTGGGTGTCAGAGTCTACTGCACCTATCAGATTTATTAGATAAAATCACCTGAGGGCGGAAGTACCCGAAAAGTATGAGTAATTAAAACACTGAGCAGCAATATTATTAAAGGTATATTAAAATCAATGACATCCATTTGAAAAGATATATTTCATACCCTGTCCTCCACAGTGGGAAACATGGCTGGGCAGAAACAGGTCAAGCAGAGCATACTGTTAATGAAGGTCCTCGTGGAAAAGGCTGCCCGACACAAAATGAGTTAAAATCTTTATTGTGTCTTGACAGTGCACATGAATCTATGATGATGATAAATGTTCTCATTTAGGACTTTTCCTTTCCCTGAGACATTTCACACGTTCTCTCCAATTTGCTTTGAATTTCTCAAAAGACATATGTTCTCAGAAGAGAGGCTCTGCTTGCTTTTCATTAAGTTAGATCTTATCAGGGTGTTTGCATGTGGCATCACGTCCAAACTATTAATCTCGTGGCAGGATATTAAAGGGGGGAGGGGAATCTCTTAACAGGTCGAGGGCCATTACACTTGAGAAAGCGTCCGCAGCACCCAGCCGTGAGAACCAGCCTAGGACCTGCAACTGTGGTGATTAATGTGACACTCCTGAATGGAGCACTCTAGGCCGGGAGGTTGCTCTCCTTAGGAGGGTGGGCAGTGGACAGTGCAAGCTGAAATGACTTGTGTGCCACTGGGTTGGAACTTGGTGCTGCTAGCTTGTTGACTTACAGGCTCCTGGTGGGACACCAGGGAACTTCTGTTAATTCTCAGCGACATAAAGACTTCTCTGGAATAGAGGCTCAAACTGATGGGCAACAACATAGAGCTAGGTAAAAACCAAAAACCAAACAATTATATACCCACACTAAAACAGTTCCGTAAGTGTACATACACACCACACACACACACACACACACACACACACACACACACCAGTATACTTCAATTCATATGTACACACATTCCAACAGATGGTAAGAAACTAGAATAAAAGAAAGCCTTAGAAATTAGTAGATTCGGTACCCTCTGGACTTTAATACTATAGAAGGTTTTTGACATTTGTTCTAAGAGCACTGGGAAATCTCTGACAGGTTTTAAGCAAGGAAATATATATTGTTGTCCTTTACGATGTTTGAAGGATTAGATCTAGGACATTCCCCCGATAAATCTTTTATGTAAAATTGCTTGACATTTTCATATAATATATGCACATTGCTATCTATAAATTATCTCTGGCTTGTTTTTAATACAAAAGCAATATAAATATCATGTAAATAGTTATTAAACTATATTGTTTAATGAATAATAATAAAACATTATACATATTTTATATCGGGTTTTTTTCAAGTGTTTTTGAATGCACTTGGTTTGATGTGTAAGTTTAATTTTAATGTCACTTGCTTTTCTCACTGATTATTTCAAGGTTAAGTGATAGAAGGCTACCCAAAAAACCCAGTGGACCTCCTTGTAGATAAGAAAGGTACAGAGACCCCAGTGACATTGAAAGCAATTACTAGAGATGTTGATGAAGATGCTGTTGTTAGAAACTTCAGTTATCTGACTATATAAACAACTAGATGATAAGGAATTTACAGAGACATGAAGAGATAGAGTAGCCCAGACATGGTGAGATAGAACATGAGTTGGCTAGTGGTTGTACTGAGTTTGCAATAGTTTGAGAAATAGCTCAGAATTTTCCTTAAAATTCTTCTAGCTTTTCCTATGAAGTAAATGTCAAATGTTTTACTTCTATTTCCAAAAATAAAGATAGAACAGGTTGCCAAGGGAAATGCCCGAGCCATTCATAGAGCATCTCCAAAAGGAGGATGTATGGAATGGCATGAAATGTTAATTCTTCTCTTGCTTAACAAACTCTCCTGGAACCTCCCTGGGAGTCACGTTCCTCCAGTGACGAAGAAAGATTGTGAACATAATAACATGGGCAGAAAGGCAGGGACATGCCAGCCGTACTCCCCAAGGCCAAAGAGCCAGTCCCTCCTGTGCCTATGAGATTTGTACTTCATGTGATGGGAGTGGTTGATCAGGTAAGGATTTCCCCTTACTCCTTTCTCAGAAAATAGATGGCTGTAGCAAGTGGGATGAATCAAAGTGGAAGTGAACTTCAAATCAGCAGTTCCCTTAAGTTGAAAGCTGGATACTGACCACAGGTTTGTATTCTTTGCGCCTCCATGGACTGAGAGTCACAGGTATGCAGCTGGAAGGATCAAATGGAGCACTTTAAGTCGTCTTATTAGCTAGAGAAAGAAAAGATAAATCCGTAGGAACACTTCGGGCTTGAGTAAGGCTGGATTGACAGCAGGTTTGTGTGAATACTTCCATTTTAATTTTTATTGCAGTTTTTGCATTTATCTGTATGTATACGTACACATCAGCCACTTATGGGCAGATACATCAATGGGAAAAGGAAGTCTTTGCCAGTCCCAGTGTCGGCAAATTATCTATAAATTCTTGAACACGTGCAGGTCTTATGAGGCCCTCTTCCTTCCATGATGAAAATGTAACTAGACCCAGTGTGTGTAGTTTTCCAGGTAACCTCAGCTGCTGTCCATCCAAAAGGCAGTGGCCATGCTATTCGCAGAGCACAGTGTTCCGTAACACTGATTCTGTTCTCTCATTAAAAATGGAAAACATTACATATGGCTTCCATAAAGAGACTATGGATATGGAGTAAAATGAAAAAATGTTAAAATAGTGTTTAATGCTTGCAGTAATTCTATATAAAACACTACAGGTTTTATTATGGTTTGTTAATATTTCATTCTTATTAAGGATAAAATTGATATAAGTCCACTAGAGATTGTTTAGAAATTACTAAAACAAATAAAAATTACTATAACATATACATCTATATTACACACATATATAAACAAAAGGACTTTCACACAAAAGAAATCTTCTATTTAAAACAAAAAAATATTACATCGCTTGGTTTCATGTTAACATGTAGTAAGTCTTATTGGTAAAAGAATAAAACAGAATGCTTTTTTCTTTCATCTATAAGAATGGATACAAGAACAAGCCATACCTAAGAATTTGAAGTCATGTTTTGGGAACAGTGACTTGTCTATTTGTTCACAGAGAGGTAAGGGAGGGGTCCTTAGGGCAAACTCCTGTAACAGCTCCCCTTCATAACACACATTCCTGTGGTTAAGCTTATGATTTTACGGAGGAAGAAAGCTAAACCTATTCAGAAGTATTTTTGTTCATGGTCTATATGACACATGAACCTGTCTGGGAAGTGTTCCTATCTGATATTTTGACCTTTTGGGTATATGGCCTGCAGCCATCCATGCCAAAGAATGTGTCCATCATCTCTTCTTCTTCAACCAAGACTTTAAACTGACATGCTCAGTACCGTTCATCTTAAACTAAGCATGCTTAAGAATGTGCCTGCCCTTAAAGTGTTCTCCTACATTAATATGATGAGATGAGCTTTTAAGAGGTGGCACACGCCTTTAATCCCAGCACTCGGGAGGCAGAGGCAGGCAAATTTCTGAGTTCGAGGTCAGCCTGGTCTACAAAGTGAGTTCCAGGACAGCCAGGGCTATACAGAGAAACCCTGTCTCGAAAAACCAAAAAAAAAAACAAAAACAAAAAAACAAAAAACAAACAAACAAAAAAACCAAAGAAACAAAACAAAACAAAAAAAAAAAAAACAAAAAAAAGGAAGAACGAAAGAAAAATCTAAGAGAATGCCTTTGTGAAGAAAGTACGGGGGAAAAAAACTGAACAGAGGCCAAAATTTGGACATGAATCTTCACTAGAACAAGACAAGATACTCCAAGGGGCCACATGATGGCCGAGTCTGAGACAGCCTGGGGTTCATGCTGTCATTCACTGTGATTGCTACTTACAGAAACAAAAAAATCAAACAACAACAACAATAACAGAAAAGCACCTCCTCATGGGACTTTCTCACTGAAGTGCCTTGTGTTCACTGCTCCTGAGGAGAAATGCTCACCCTTCTGATGGACCTGACTGAGCTCCTCATGGATTTACAGCCCATTCGCATCCACTCTCCAATACTGTAGACACTAAAAATGAAAATGGTACTTGAGATTTCTAGCAGACAAAGATTCACTGAAAATTTTAGAAGCTTTCTCTACTTGACCCTAAAGACAAGTGCAAGACAAGAACTTTTCCACTTAGTTCTTATCTCTCCTGAACTTTATTTGTTAGGTTGATTTTTTTTTCTTATTATTGTTGTCTTTTGAGAGGATATTAAAGAATAGCTTCCTCTTTGTATAAAAAAGTGATACTTTATTCTCTGTTGTTATTCTGCATATTAGCAAGACAACCCTGATTTTTATCCCTATGGACAAAGTTGCCAATTAAAAAGGTATAGTACCCTTAAGGTTAACTAAAGCCACGTGACTATGCTTTTGACCACAAAAGGTAAAGGGGGTCTTATGGTAAGTACTTCTGGAGAGTCTTCATGGGAAAGTGCCTCTTCTGTCTTTCTTTGTCTTTCTGATCCTAGAAGTAATTAGCATCCAGGAAAAGCTTCCATCGGCATGCAATATAAGGAGAGCAAGGGTTTAGATTTCAGAAGCAATAGAACAAGTTTTCCAGTTTTATGCTATAATGTTTGTTGTGATGGAGAGTCGGGTTTCTCTTACTATTAAAAGTCTCTCAATAGAGAATGGTTCAAATGGGTTAGAATTTAATTCCTCTTTTGCAAAGTGGAAATGACAACTGAGTTCCTTGAAATCCCAAAGGAGACCAATTAGCAGAGCACAGTGCTCTCCTTAACATATAGTTTACGGTTCAATAGTCTCTACCATCTGAATCCAGTAGGGACAAAGAGAACACAGGTAGATGTAAGTGATAGTTGTACATCGCTATTGCTCATACCATTCTGATGATCCCATACTCTGTAGGCCACTCTCCCGTTGCTAGAAACCAAGATGTTATAGTAGAGTTGAACAATCAAATAACCTCCTAATAAGATAAAGATATAGTGTATCTGGTTTTATGTGGAGGTCCTTGATCCACTTGAACTTTGTACAAGGAAATAAGTATGAATCAATTTGCGTTCTTCTACATGCTGACTGCCACTTGAACCAGCACCATTTGTTGAATATGCTGTCTTTTTTTTTTTTTTTTCAACTGGATGTTTTTGGCTTCCTTGTCAAAGATCAGGTGACTATAGGTGTGTGAGTTTAATTCTAGGTCTTCAATTCTACTCCATTGATCTACCTGTGTGTCTCTGTACCAATACAGTTTTCATCACTATTGCTCTGTAGTAAAGCTTGAGGATAGAGATGGTGATGCTCACAGCCAACCACAGGACTGAGCAGAGGAACCCCAGTGGAGGAATTAGGGGAAGTACTGGAGGAGCTAAAGGGGAAAGAACAATATCAATTAACTGGAACAGACCTCTCCCCCCCCACACACACACACACACACAGAGCTCCCAGGGACTAAGCCACCAACCAAAGAGTATACATGGAGGGACCCATAGCTCCAGCTGCATATGTACCAGAAGACAGCCTTATCTGGCATGAATTGGAGGGAACACCCTTGGTCCTGTGGAGGCTCAATGCCCCAGTGTAGGGGAATACTAGGGTGGTAAGGCAGAAGTGGGTAGGTAGGGGAACACTGTCTTAGAAGCAAAGGGAAGAAGGATGGGATAGGGAGTTTGCAGAGGGGAAAACATCCAGGAAGGGGGATATCATTTGAAATGTAAATAAAATAACCAATAAAAAATGATAAAGATAAAAGTGTTCTACACAAGTAGAGTCACTCATGTCTTTTCAACTGACTGAAAAAAATACTTTCATTTTGTTTAGCCCACTGAATTTGAGATCTGTTTATTTATAGCTTAATGTTAACAGATTATTCCTTTTATAATTTATTCGATGAGTAGCTTCCGTTTTTTAAATCATGATTTTGAATGATTGGATAATGCTAAATTATCTCCCAGCTACAAAACTCTAAGATACATTATTCTTCTTTTTTATTGATCTTAAGCAACGAATGAAAAGTCTTAAGATACAAGCAAATGGTATCCTCTGCAAAGAGTCTTATAATAGGTTCTGTAGTATCTATCCATTTCCATAGGTATCTATCCATTTCCATAGGACCCATCATAAACTATTATAGGAGAAAGGACTCTAGCCAGGTCAAGCTTGGCAAACATGGCTCTAGAAGGCCTTGCCTTTCTCCTTCATTCCCTACTCCTTGCTAAAACCCATTAGATTACATTCCTAAAACTAACCATCAACGTATAGTTCCACTTTCTTCTCCTGGAACTGACTATGAAGTCCAGCAATCAAAATCTCTCTTTGGCTCACCTAATTAACATGTCCAATTAAAATTAAACACCTTACCCTAACATGGGGTTTCCCCTTATACCTTTATTAACAGCCATTTTCCTATGACCTATTTGTCTCTTCACTATCCAGAGACAGTCTTTAGTCTTACCATCCCCATCTGGGACAAAAATCCCTTCCCCTCTTCCTTGTTCCCTTCCCCTTCTCCCATGTCCTCTCTCCTGCCTTTGTCTCTTGTTCCCTGACCTTTGTCCTTCTGGGGTAAATAAATCTCCTTTATCCAGAGAACATAGTCTTTAGGTGTTCTGAGTTGACTTCAATGTTTCCTACAATAGGGAAAAGCCAGGCATTAGAGTGACTGGGAATCAGTCTAATCTAGAGCTGGAAAGAGTAACCCTCTCGTCAATTAACAATGAGACAGAAGCAGCCACTAATACTTCAACTACAGGGAATACCATCACTCTGAACACCAAAGAGTTTTTGTCGAATAATATTTTATTCTCTTACCTATCCAGTAAAAGTCATTCCCATAGCGCAAGAGTTATATTAGTTGCAATACTTTTATTTGCAGGCAACTGACAACTTAAGCCAAAAGGACTTAAGTAAAGTATGACTGATTTATCCAGAGATAGATTTGTTTGGAGAGAGAGTTGTTTGTATAAGAGCCTGGTTCCTGGTTCAAATGATGTCACCAGACTCATTTCTTGATTCTGTTTCTCTTGAGTTGGCTCTACTTTCTGGCCACATAGATGAACCAGGAGGTTCAGGCCTCTTGCAGCACAAAAGACAAAAACCTGCTTCCCCATTCAATAGTTCCAGAATTGAGTCCCATTGTCCTGATTGGATAGACTTGGCTTGCATCCCTGACTGCGACCAGGAAGTAGGATGAACAGATTAATTTAACCTTGCTCACATACTGTGACCTGTGGATTGAGGTAGAGCCAGTTTCATGCCAAGCACATGAGGGGATGTAGAGAGATCAGGACATTGTGTCCCTAAGTGGAACATGCAGATAGCAATGGGCAAGAACAACAGATGCTTTCAGGCTGCTATACTCAAAGTGGGAAGCCTCAAAAGGAGACAGTTTCGGGTTGCATTCAGCTACCATGTCTATTTCCAAATCTATAACCTTTAAGAGATGTGCCCCTGATCAGACTACGTTCCAGGGCTTGGAAACCATCAACCTGCACCTACTGAGTAGGCCCTCTGATTTCAGTATATCCACAGTACAATAGTGGAGGAAAGACCCATTCACAATAATGGATACACTGATCTAGAAAAGATGAGAGAAGAATGCTTGAAAATAGTGAACACTGATTTCCAGTTTTAGAATGTGAGTCCTACCTTTCTGGGCAGGGACCCCAATGATTCATTGCCCTGGCAGGGCAAATGCCTTTGCCCAGTCAAGCCCATCTGACCTTGGCTGTGTTCTCTGAGGTTATTGCCATCACAACCACTCCCTCACTATACACACAGCTTCTTTTCTGTCCTGCAGAAGAGCCACTCTTGTGCAATGCCTTATTAAAGGTTTGGCTACTTGAGAGAACAGCCATTCAGCAAGTCGCACCACTTTCAGAACCATTCATTTGGCCTGGATGGACCTGGGGATTATTTTAGGTGTTAAGCAGAAACCATTCTTGATGGATCTCTTCACCTCAGCTAATCTGATATTCTAAGATCAAGCTTTTACAATACACCAGTCCAGAAAAGAACCCCAATGCAATAAATACAAATTTTTAAAAAATTAAAAAAGCTCAAATCAACCTGACTTAATTAAAACAGGAAATACTTGGATGATATAGCACTTGGGAGTAGCATTGGCTTCCGATCATATTTAGTGTTTTGATATGCAATAGGTTTCACACATTCATCTACTTCCTTTGTGGTAATTCTATTTTCAGATTCCATATCATGAAAACAGTCATCTTCAAGTACGTATTGGTATAACATTATGGGAGTCTTGTTCCTCTGAATCAAACTGTGATAATGTTGCAATGTAAAGTACACTAAGCACACATAACATAAAACATACAAGCAACCTCCCTAAGTCCCCACACTAAAATACTTATCATGTGAGAGGAAACATGGAGACTGCTGGCATGTCTTCACCTTCACTATTTATAGTGACAAACCTGTGAGCTCAGATTCTTTGTGTGGGATACTGAGTCATAGATATAAAATTTATAGTTTAATTTGGGTCTTATAGCCCCAAAGAGAGTGCAGTGCAGAAAACATATTGCCTAAATTATTTGAATTGATGCCTTTTTTTTCTATGAATACTGTTCATCCATGATAATCTAGGAGAACAAAAAAAATTACATTAAAGCAACAACAAAACTGTAATTATAATGGCTGTGCAACAATCCAGCAATGCACTGTGGTGGTAAATTTGAAAGCCATAGTATCAAGGTCTATGGATGCATAACCATCTAGAAGTTTCATGAAGGTACTTTTAAGAAGAGATTAATGTTTACATTAGTAAATTTTTTTAAAGAAAGCACATTATCACAATTATCATCAATGTGGGCAGGACTCTATCCAATTAGTTGACAGTTTTAGTAGGAAAGGACTGAGGTCTCTAAGAAAAAAGGAAGTTTAGATCCAGACTGTCTTTGGACTTGAGCTATGACATCAAATCTTTTCAGGGTCGATAGCTTGCTATTCTGCATATTTTGAAAGGATAAGGCTCTATAATTATGCAAACCAATGCTTTAATACATCACACACTGCCTCTCTGTCACACACACACACACACAAATTCTAAATTTTTTTAAGAATTCTAATATATGGTAATTTGATTATGGTGCTATCACACTGGAAAGAGTCCCTGTTTTGGTGTTCGATTCCTGCCATAATAGGGCATAAATTATGGGGTTTGAAAAATAATATAAAAAAATATTGTCTTGTGAGTAGGAGATAAGCAGTCTACCTAGTCTAACTCCAAAGGGTCCGCGTGGCTGATTTCCTTCTGGGGTCTTTGAGAAGGAATAATCTTGACCCCTAATGTTCTACCTTTAGAATCACCTGCAATCTCTGGGCTAAGGCCATTACTCCCATCATGGAAGTCATACAAGAGGCACCATCAGATCTTCCAAGCCTTCTGTGAATCACTTTCCTCTCTACACTAAAGGCTCTAGACACTTTCCCTCAAAATCTAGAGTCATATCTGCAAAGACTGTTGTGTCATATAAAATAACATACTTATAAGTTGTAGAAAATCGGGTGTGGACATATTTGAAGAGGACACCATTTTGGTTCAGTAGACATTTTAAAAGACTACCACATGTGATTATCATTTTTGATTCCACAAATTAGGAACCCAGTTAAGTAGAAACATGAGAATCAGTCACAGAATAATAGCAAATTAAGCAAAAATGTCTCAACAATGAAGGTTTGGAAGTAAATACTACAGCAAACTACCCTGGTTTGATCTTTGGTGAGTCTCACTATATCTCTATGATCTCTACCTCTGCCACACCCATCTCTATAAAATGTTGGTTTTGGCAGTACTAGGGACTGAACTATTCAAGGAAAATACCTCGCCAGCTGAGTTATATTCCTAGACTCCCCTTCCCTCTTCTCCCCCCTCCCTTTTTCTCTGTCCCTCTTCCTTTCCTCTACTTCCCTCTGCCGCAGACCTTCTGGGCCCCTTTGTCTGTGTGGAACGGGACTCTAGTCACAGGTGGGCAAAGCGTTGGATGAAATGACATACAGATGCACACAGGAGAGGTTGTGTAGAATCTGAATGTAATTTGTCAAATCGAGCATCAAACCTTTTATACAGAAGAAAATAGGGAAGTTGGGTGACACACTTGCAAGGTACAAAGAGGTTGCTGGATTCTTACACAAAACAGAGGAATACAAACACAGAAGGTCTAACAGGAACCACCTGGGATAGAATTCATTGTTAACAACTGGGATCAAAAACAGCTCCACCTAAGGTCCACTTAATCTTAGAAGCCAGAGTCAAGGGCTTTGTGCCCTTGCCATAGTTCCTATTTTAGTCTATTGTATAGTCCACCTTCCCCCTAGGCCATTGTAAATACGTGTGTATGGGTGTTACTCAGCTATCTATAGTTCTAAGTATCTACTCTGGTTTCTCCTTAGGTCTGAAACTTCCTTCTTCCTAGAAGATGGTAAATTCCTGTGTAGGGCAATGACCTAGCTTTTATTCAAAGTGATAGTGTAATATCAGAGGCAATTCTGAATGTCACTGAATAGGCAACATTCTTCCTGAATTTCAAGCCCATGATCTGCTCAAGGACTTTCTAGGACATTGGAACATTGACGAAGGCTTAGCTATGTCAGAATTCAATCTTAAAAGGCACTTATAATAAGGTAATACTAAAAGAGAGCACGTGGATCCATACACCAGACTAACACAGGAATAGGGTATGAGTATATGGGTTAATGTGAACTCCAAAACTCCAGGAGGTGAGTTTCCGTGAAACACTCTGCCTCGTGAGTGGCTTCCAGGCCTCTCGGCCTGTCAAGCTGACTCGACCGGAGTGTGTGGCATCCCTCTCTTTCTTTCTATCTGTCTGTCCCTCTGTCTTATTTTTTTCCTTCTTGTGCTAAGTTTTCATATGCACTTGGGCTTACTCTCTGCATAAATCCATCCATGTGCTGATAGCATGCTGCCAAAGTAGAAGTTTAACAGTAAATTATCGATTCTGGGGGAGCACTTTAAAAGTTGCTTCTAGAAATTTCTAGCTTAGCTTTTCCGGTGAATCCCCCCCTCCCCCCATGGGATCTTCAAAACCAACTTATCTTGTTTTACTATTACAAGTCAAAACAAAAAAGAGCTTGCTATTTAGTATATGTATAGACTAAATGAAAGAAAATTATGATTGTATGGCATTCCATCATGCAAAGAATCCTCTTCTGTGTATTCAAGTTTTTGTTGCTGTTGTTGTTGGAATTTTTATCCAGTTTTTAAAATCATAGACATGTTGCTCATATCTTGTAATTAATTATTGGGAGAAAAGTCCTTCATAAGAAGGACGTTCTTTCATCAATTTTTAGTTGTTTACTGTTTGCATCTATAAGGTTATTGATTTTATTCCTAATATGTAGGTAATACTATGTTGTCGTTATTTATTTTGAGACAAATCTCCCTAATTTGGTAGGCTAACCTTAAACTTGTGCTTCTTCTGCTTCAGGCTCTGGCATTGCTGAGATCAGACAGCCTGGGCCAAATCTAGATCACAGGAATAAAACAGATCTGATCATCGCTCCTCTCCATTATTTCCACCCCAACTCGTTGGATTTAATTTGCATCTTTGGTTGCTGTTTAATCATCTAGTTCACTTCATGTCTTCTTTCTTGGAGCTTCCTAAAGTCCAGATGGTCCCCACTATCAGAGATAGACATTTCACCTGGCATGACCACAGGCGTTTAGACAGACCTCTAAGTGGGAGTGGTTCTGAGGGTGGTGCAAGGGAACTAACTGCTATTTGTGCATCTTTAGTCTGAAGCAGTATGAGTGCGCATCACCTTAAAAGACACCACTAGACACCAATGGCAGTAAAGGATGATTCACCCTGGAAGCATGAGGGACCTGGGCAGCTATGGAAAGCCTTGCTGTCAGATCCCAAACATCTGGACAAATACCCACGACACAAATAGCCACAAAAGCCCTCCACTGTAGTTTCCAGGCCCTGAACTTGATGATCTTTTAATGAATTTAATAATCTACTATGTCAAGAAGTCAGGGGCAAGGAAGAAGTTAGTCGGAGATCTCTAGTCCCACCATTACTTCTGAACAACTTTCAACTCAAAACTGGAGCCTCTTCTGATTTATGGGAACTTTTGTTTCTTTGGTGCCCTAGTAAGTTTTCTGTTTAGAACCTCCTAATCCCAAGATTTTTCTTCTTCAGAGCCCAGAACTGAGCTTGGGAAACACAGCAATACACCTCTCAATATATCATATTCGGTTAGTTGACCTTCACAAAATTTGCACGTTATATTTATCATTATACCAGTTGAGATATTTTAATTTTATTTGTTGTACTGGCTGGCTTTTGTGTGTCAATTTGATACAAGCTGGAGTTATCACAGAAAAAAGAACCTACCTAGAGGACATGCCTCCATGAGATCCAGCTGTAAGGCATTTTCTCAATTAGTGATCAAGGCAGGAGGGACTAGCCCATTATGGGTGGTGCCATCCCTGGACTGGTAGTCCTGGGTTCTATAAGAAAGCAAGCTGAGCAAGTCAGGGGAAGCAAGCCAATAAGCAGCACTTCTGCATGGCCTCTGCATCAGCTCCTGCCTTTAAGTTACTGATCTGTTCTCGTTCCAGTCCTGACTTCCTTTGGTGATGACCAACAGTGTGGAAGTATAAGCTAAATACACCTTTTCCTCCCCAACTTGCTTCTTGGTCATGGTATTTTGCACGTGAATACAAACCTTGATTAACACACTTGTGATTGCTTTTCATTCATCTATTGATTGCTTATGGGTCAGCTAGGTCTTTGTTATTTATAAAAATTTCTTTAATTTTTTTATGCTTTGAAGACTAATTTTAATGAACATGACATTCAATATTGACAATTGTTTCCCCTTCAACACTTTAAAAACATTCTACTGTCTTCAGGATTGCATTGATGCCAATGAGGAGTCTTATTTTCAGTGTTGGCTTCTGGGAATTTGCTTCTGTCTCTATGGATGCTTTTAATATTTTTGTCTATATCATTGTTGAAACATGATAGACATTGTGACATTTTCTTAGAGTATACTGAGCATGAATGTAGTTGGCGATATATTAATTAAACAGAGCAAGTGCTGACCACTATTTCTTCATATTTAATTCCACATTTCAGCCTTTCATAGAAGCAAGTTAGCCATTTGTCAGAGCTTCGTGTTTCCTGAGAAATCAGGCCAGATCTGCTGTTTCTATTTCACCTTTCTTCAAGTTTGCTCAGATCACGCTCTACGGCTGTGTCACACAGTTACCAACTCTTCTAACTTATGGTCTCTGTTTTCTATTTTAAGCCTACTTAGGAGTATTTTCACCCCCAATATTATATCTTTCAGATTTTACAAATGTAAAATGCACACACAACAATTTTAAATATCTGATTCCATTTGTGGCTTGGTTTCCTCTCAATTTCTAATTATATGTAGAAGGGCCTATTTTGACCACAGTAGGCAATTCCTTTACCGGCACATCAGCTTAATGTTTGGAAGCTTTTAAAAACACTTTACTAATTTTTCTTTTTTTTCTAAATTGAATATTTTACTTATTTACATTTCAAATGTTATCCCTTTCCTGGTTTCCCCTCTGCAAACCCTCTATCCAATCCCCCCTTACCCTGCTTCTATGAGGGTGCTCCCCATCCACCGACCCACTCCCACTTCACTGCCGTACCATTCCTCTACACTGGGTCATCAAGTCTTCACAGGACCAAGGGCCTCCCCCCCCCATTGATACTGGATAAAACCCCTTCAGCTCCTTCAGTCCTTCCTCTAACTTCTCTGTTGGGGTACCTGTGCTCAGTCCGATGTTTTCCTGTGAACATCCACATCTATATTGGTCAGGCTCTGGCAGAGCCTCTAAGGAGACAGCTGGATCAGGCTCCTGTCAGCAAGCACTTTTTGGCATCAGCAATAGTGTCTGGGTTTGGTGGCTGCATTATGGGATGGATCACCAGGTGGGGCAGTCTCTGGATGGCCTTTCTTTCAGTCTCTGTCTCTTTGTCCCTATATTTCTCTCAGTCTCTTTGTCCCTATATTTTCTTTAGACAGGGGCAATTCTAGGTTAAAATTTTGGAGATGGGTAGATAGCCCCATCCCTCAAATGGGGGGTGGGGGTAGGGACATGCCTAACCTCTGGATATGGTTTTGACAGGTTCTTCCTCCCCTTTGTGGGGTATTTCAGCTAATGTCATCCCCATGAGGTCCTGGGAAGTTCTTGGTTTCCTGGCATCTGGGACTTTCTGGTTATTACCCCTAGTTCGCCATGCCAACATTGCTACACACCTCTGTTCACTTTCTGACGCTCTGAACATCTCCTTCATCTCCCGAGATACCCAATTCTGCCTATCTTTTACCCCTCCCAATCTTCTCTTCCTCCCAAGTCCCTCCCACCCTCTACTCCACTTGATTATTTTGTTCCTCCTTCTAAGTAGGACTGAAGCATCCATTCACTGTTGGTCTTCCTTCCTCTTGAGCTTCATTTGGTTTGTGAATTATATCATGGGTATTCCACGTTCTTTGCCTAATATCCACTTATCAGTGAGTAAATACCATGTGTGGTCTTTTGTGACTGAGTTACCTCACTCAGGATGATATTTTCTAGATCCAACCATTTGCCTGCAAATTTCATGAAGTCATTGTTTTTTGGTTTTTTGTTTGTTTGTTTGTTTGTTTGTTTGTTTGTTTTTGTTTGTTTGTTGTTGTTGTTGTTGTTGTTTTGGTTTTTCGAGACAGGGTTTTTCTGTATAGCACTGACTATCCTGGAACTCACTCTGTAGACCTGGCTGGCCTCGAACTCAGAAATCTACCTGCCTCTGCCTCCCAAGTGCTAAGATTAAAGTGCCACCACTGCCTGGCTGAAGTCATTGTTTTTAATAGCTGAGAAAATACTTTATTATTTGAGGCTATAGAGATGGCTCAGTGGTTAGGTGAGCTTTGTTATTCTTGCAGAGGACTGTAATTTAATTCTTAGTATTCATATGGGCAGCTCCCACTGCCTGGAACATCAGCTCTAAGAGATTTGACAACCTTTTTTGACATCTAAGGACATGTGCACACACTATCTCCAACACACAAATAAAATAAAACAAATCTTTAAAAATATACTTTATTGTTTTATATCCAGAGTGTTTTTGCTTTATTTAGTAATTTTTAAAATTTATTTAATTAAATTTATTTAATAATTTTTTTGGTGGCTATACGTAGGTGTCCCAGATACTTGGTGAACTACTTTCATTTGGGGTGGTTCAAAACTCAGTTTCTTCTAGGCCTTGAGTTTTCTGCACTACCCTTAACCCTTCAAAGGAATATTGATTATCACAATTAAAAAAGTCTTCCCATGTTATCAATACACCAATCTACCACATTCTTGAAGGACTTGAATAAATTTTTCTTAAGTATCCAATAAGTAGGAAAGCAGGAAATATTTAATTGTTTTGCAAATAATGAAGCTATTGGCTCCCAACTCAGATTACATGCCAGGCTTAAATGAAAAACCTTTGTAGCATCAGCAGAATTATCTGTGTTTTCTACATTATACTTGCTTGAATTCTGAGCAGACACTGAGAGTCAGTTGTCTCTTCTAAATAATTCTACAAATAGCTGCACATCATTAGGTTTCCTTACAGCCAGCTCTTCTCTGAAGAAAATGTGTTCATGGAACACATTTCATGGTGGAACATGACAGGAAGATGTTTGCCGAGATTGCCTTCTTAATCTTATGCATGCTCCAAGATGGCTGAAATCTCAGGAGAAACTTCTCTCTGCAGCCCCCCTAGATCTTAGCTTGAATCTCAAATGCCTACTTTTATCAGAGGACTACTCAACTGTTGCAAATGGCCTATGGCAGTAGAATCTTTCAGAACCTCCTAGGGTTTCAGCAAGACAGTCTTTTCGTAGCTTTATGATCCAGAAAACATGTCTCCTGACCACACCTTCAAATCGAACTGCAATATGATTAAATAGTGGCTTTCTGTGTTGGAAAGGATGTAGGCGAAAGCAAGGGAAGAAAGCATAATTTTTCTGAAGCTAACAGTACAGCTTCCTAACTGATAGCCTGGTAATAGAGACTGAACATAAAATTCAAGGTTTTAAATACTTAGTTGAAACACCTGAATAGTAAGACTACTTTATGATTCTAACATTGTTTACAGGTTAATTTTAGTTTGTCTTAAAAATCAAGCTTTGAGTGTTTTATTTTTAAATTAAGTTTAATATTACTTCACCAATTTCTTATAATTATGAAAAGTCCTGAAAATCTCATTCACTTGTACCCTTTTTTCTTTCTGTAAGAGCATCCTTGCAGGCAGTAGGCATCCATAGCCTAAGCCTGACAGTTTGTTTTAATTACATTGTAATTCATTTCCTCAAGCTATGACTTAGTTCTTTCCATCTCCCGGTCTAATCTACATAACCATATTAACAGAACATAGTGGAATATAATTCTCACTCATTAAAAGATGCAGATGCTAAATGTCACGCATTTACATTTTGAAACAGTGATTTCCTCCTGTCTACTTGATCTTATTTAACTTTTAAGAAGTCATTTCCCAGGGGCTAACATGTAGGAAAATCAGTGTAATAACTTTATACTGAGCATTTTCTTCAACCACATAGAGATAAGAGTTGTAATTCTGCTTGTAATTCTGTATTTGTATTTCATGACTCTGATGACATGGCAAAAAACTAGCTGTCCTCAGTTTCTGTTACCTATGACAAAATGGTTGATGGCGATGGCGTTTATTTGTTATCATTTTAAGGGCTCTTTATTTTTCCAATAAAACCTGTTTCACACATTGTCTTTCCATGTGAGGTAACTCAAGTTTTGTGTCTGATATACTAAAGTAAGAAATTTATTTGTACATTCAAAGGAAATGCTTTCCAAGGGCTATTGATGAGGGCCTAGGAATTGGTATAAGCCAGGATCTGGATGGCTACTGTGGTGGTTTGAATAAGAATAGGCCCTTTAGGCTCACAGATTTGAATGCTTGGTCAGCAGGGAGTGGAACTATTTGAAAGGATTAGGAGGTGTGGCCTTGGAGGAAGTATGATAGGGTTGGGAGGGCGTGGAGGATATGGGAGCTTTAAGATTTCAAAAAGCCCATTCCAAGCCCAGAGTCTCAGTTTTCCTACAGCATTTGAATCTGGATGTAGAACTTCTCCAGCATGATGTCTGCCTGCTGGCCACCATGCTCTCTCTCCATCATGATGATAATGGACTAAACCTCTGAAACTGTAAGTAAACACTAATTAAATGCTTTTATTTATAAGAGTTGCCACTGCCATGGTATCTCTTCACAGCCATAGAACACTCACTTAGACAGCTATTATTGGCTTTGTCAAGGAAGAATAAAAGTGAACAGAAAGTGGAAATGCGAAGTGTATCATTGAGTCTTTACCTTATGTTCTATTACTTGCTGGTTGTAGATGAGAGTAATCTCATGGATATTTACTGATACTACATGGCATAAAGATCTTCTCCAGCTTTAGCTAATTTTCATTAATTTATCAGGTCTAAACATCTTAGAATATACAAGTAAAGATAAATATTTTCTTAAAAATTTAACAAAACAAAACAAGGTAGAAGTGATCCTTCTACCTCTGCCTCATATAGTCATGGACTTTAGTCATGAGCAACCACACACAGACAACATCCTTTGTTTCCATATTAGTATTAGCCAGTTATCCAAATCAGAGGCCTGCCTTTACATATGCTAAGGACAACAATTCCAGAAATGCCTATCCACTATAGCTTCCATTTTATTTTCATTATCAAAGCCTCATATCTCCTGGGGATAAATATGGAAACATAACTTTTATTCACCAGATGAGATGCAATTGTCACCTTGGTGACTTACTGCTGAATTAGATCACCCTTTCTAGCTCTTCCTAAACTCTGGCTGGCGGGTTCAATTCAGCTGTTCTGGCTCAAAATACTCCAAGCTAACTGATTCAAACTGGCTTCTCTTGATTCCCACTGAATTGCTCTGCTTGAAAAAAAAACTGCCTCTGAATTCCTCAAACTGAACTGCAGTGATTGCATGAACTGAATAGAACTAGATTAAACTGAACTCCACTGCATTGCCTGAACTTAACTGAACAGGACTCACTGAAGAGCCCATCCCTTGTGACTCTTAAGTAGCCTCCTTCCTGTTTGTTCTCATGAGGATTGGGCATGTCTTATCTCTGACCATTCTGTCCAATGTTTCTCTGAGTCATCACTTTCTTTACCCCTCAATTAGACATCACTTTCAATCATGGTTGCTTCCTTCTACCAACTAACTTTACCGTCATTGTTTCCAATTATAGGTGTGTCCTTAGAATGTGTCTGTATTCTAGGCAGACCATACTGTAATCCAGGGCATGTTTCACACCAACTGAATCACACAGCCTAAAGGGTCTTTGGATGTTATCCCTTGCCAGAGCAGCCTTGATGCTAAATTACAAATCCTCTACATAAATATAAAATCCTTTTTCCTGGTTGCTAATATGAATCATGCCTAGAGTCCATTCTATACTTTGTAGGTGTGATGGTTTGTATATCCTTGGACCAGGGAGTGGTACCATCTGGAGGTATGGCCTTGTTGGAATAGGCATGACCTGGTTGGGATGGGTGTGTCACTGTGGGTGTGGGCATAAGATCCTCACCCTAGTTGCTTGGAAGTCAGTCTTCCACTAGCAGCCTTTGGATGAAGGCATAGAACTCTCAGCTCCTCCTGTGCCATGCCTGCCTGGATATTGCCATGCTCCCTCTTTGATGATAATGGACTGAACCTCTGAACCTGTAAGCCAGCCCCAATTAAATGTTGTTTTTTATAAGACTTGCCTTGGTCATGGTGTCTGTTCACAGCAGTAAAACCCTAACTAAGACGATAGGTAAATGTAATATCATATCTTCGCTACATGTATTTACACATACATATATGCAGTTTTCAGTTAACTACAGATTTATTTAAAATTCTTTACATGTGAAGAAGAACATCCATATGTCTATGTGTGCAAATAGAGGGAGGAAGTTGACACTGGCTGTCTTCCACTATATCCTCCCACCTTAATCCCCACATCTTATTTTTGGGGACAAGTCCTCTCTCTGAACACAGAGCTCATCATTAGCTAAACTGGGATCTTCCTGATGTTATCCTAGTGAGGCAGGCACAGATGTATATCAACCACCACATCCAGTTTCTATGCAAGTGGCAGGGATCTAAACTCCTGTTTTATGTTTACTGAACCACCTTTCCAGCTCCATATTTAAAACTTTTATTTGACTATCTAAAATCCCATCCAATTAAGCCCCTTTCATTATAGCAAGCCATTCTAACATTGTATAATATCATGCATCTTTTTAAAACTCTAGTATTTTGGAGAATTGCCATTCCATTCCTTTTAGGCAAATTCTTATTCATCAGGATTCAATTTAAACGCTACTTTTCCATCAGTCAGGATGTAAAGTTTAGCCCTCCTGACAAAGCTTACAAGTTTACCATTTCTCCTCCATTAGCATGTTATAAACTATTCAACCAAGCACAAATTATATGATAAGTATGCTTTCATAGTCACCAGTAGACTCCAAGACTGAAGACAGATTCAATTTATGATTCTGGTTGCCAAGTGCCTATGTTTAAAATATAAAGAATGTAATAGTTGAGAAAATGACCACTACCGTGGATAGACTATGCCCATGTCCATCTTTCTGGGGTATGTGAATGTTAGAGAAGAAAGAAAAAAGTAATTGAGTCTGGTGTCACAATCCTGAAGCCCATGATACTGAGAAGGCCGAGGCAGTAAGATGTAACATTCAAAGCCAGCTTGATCTACAGAGAGAATTCAAGCTAGCCTGGGCAGCTTTGTGAAACTTTGTCCCAAAGTTGAAAAAGTCAGAAAAGGCTAGGGATATACATTAGTGACAGAGTACTTGCCCAGCATGTACCAGGTACTGGGTTCAATCCTCAGTACTAATGGAGGATAAGAAGTATTTTTATAAATGAAATTAAATTAAGGATCTTTAAATAAGATGATCCTTTGTGACCTAGTGGGTCCTAAATTCAAGAGTCCTTGGAAGACTGAGACATAAGGTTATATCACAGAAAAAGAAAAAGGAGAGAAAGGTTTTTGGGTATAGTAGTATAGAGAAGGGAAATACATAGGGGAGCATCTTTGGGACAAGCTGGAGACCTGGGATGGGGAGGAGATAGGGGTAACCCTAACTGAGAGTTTTAGCATCAGGGGATAGAGAGCCTGAAGTGTCTCCTCTTATAGCCAGGCAGGACTTCCAGTACACGCACTGGGACATCAACCCACCCACAAAACTTATAACCCACAATTTTCCCTACCTACAAGATGTGCAGGGATAAAGGTGGAAGAGAGATTGAGGGAATGGTTAACAAGTACTGGGAGCCCTTGAGACCCACCCCATAAGAGAGATAGCCAACCCCTGATCCGATTAATGATATTCTGCTATGCTTGCAGACAGGAGCCTAGTGTAACTGTCCTGAGAGGCTTCATCCAGCAGCTGATGGAAATTGATGCAGAAACCCACAGGCAAACATTAGGTTGAGCTCTGGGAGTCTTGTGAAAGAGGCAGAGGAAGGATTGAGGGAGTCAGAGGAGTCAAGGACACCAGAAGAAGACCTACAGAGCCAATTTAACTTTGGCCCATGGCGGCTCACAGAGACTGACCCACCAACCAAAGAGCACACATGAACTGGTCCTTAGCCCCCTACACAGATGTAGCAAATGTGCAGCTTGGTCTTCACGTAGGTGCCCCAACAATTGCACTATGCTCTGTCTCTGAGATGGACTCAGTTTCCTGCCTTTGGATTCCTTTTCCCTAGCTGGACTACCTTATGTGGCCTCAGTAGGAAAGGATGCGCTTAGTTCTCATGAGACTTGAGGTGCCAGGGTAGGTTGGTACAGCTGTGGAAGGGTGGGACTTGGAGGGGAAGAAGGAGAGGTGCTATGATCAGTATATAAATAAATAGATAAATAAATAAATAAATAAATAAATAAATGGAAAAGAGAGAGAGAGAGAGAAAGACCAATGTGACTATGGAGAAAGTGAATATGCCAATGTGGATACCAGTTGGGGGATGCCAGCAGCTACCAGAACCTGGAAGAGGCAAGGAGTTCACACTTGAGCCCCAGAGGAGAGAAACCTGGTCATATCCTGATTTGGGACCTCTGCCACAAGGAACATTCGGTATCTTACAGTCATTTTTAAGTCATCTAGACTGTGGTAATTTCTTAGAGGACTCAAAAGAATACTCATATGGAGACCAACAGAAAGTCATTCTCACTGTTATTTTTCATTCATACATAGAAAATTCTCAATTTATAAAGATCATATTGTATACACACAAAAATTACCAAACAATGCAATAAAAGGGAAATCTCTAAAATGCATATGTTTCATTTCAGGTTCCTTTTCAAAATGTCTTCTAAAATTAGAATAAACTTCACCTGGACCATTCGTGCATTCAATTATACATATTTATGGCTTGGTCCTCTTGTGTATGCTAAGAACACTGCTTAGGCATTTCAAAATATTTATTACCCACCTGGATGCAGTCAGTAACCTTAAGGAGAAATAATTATTTCAGCTGTGCAGATGTGTTGATAGAGGCTTACAGGTTTTGATAATTTACTCAAAAGGACGAGGGAGTGACAGAGGCAGGGTTTGGAACAGACATCTCCATAAAGCCAGTCGATGTTCTCTACTGGAGCCGTCTACCCTTTCTGAATAACACATGCAGCCAATTCAGATAGTTGGCACTGGAAACAGTGTTACATTTAGGGAATCTTCTTTTGCCAGAATCCAGAAGTTAGTTGATAATTAAGAAAATATTCCTAGACAATTTCATGTTAGATGGAATGGTTTTGGTTTCACTGTTTTTATACAAAGCATGTCTAGTCCCATCTCTATGGTAAATATTTGTCTAAGATTTCAGCCTCTGAATTTGAAATAATAAAATAGCTCACCCTGGTAGTTTTCTATTAATGGCAATTTAAAGTCCAAAAGTCTGTTTGAATCAAAGCAACAGCAGGACTTAACTTAGGGAAAGATGGTAGAATTTGAGCTTTGACTCAGAAATACAATCCTAGTCTGTAAGATAATAGTTTTGCCACAGTCTGCCTTGACCTTTCGTTAATGTCACCCAGTTCTCCTCCCTGGTTTCTTGAAACTGAAAAACACAATTTTGTTGTTGAATTTTTTTTTTTGAAGTGAATCAGGTTCACAGATACTTGGTTGCAGAAATGTCAATGTGATTAGATTGCCTGCCACATAAAGCATGATAATCTCAAATATTTAGGGTTCATAATAGGCGAGCCCCCAAGGCATTAATGGAACCAGGGGAAGATGAAGCAGAGATAGCAGGAGGCCACTGACTTCTGAGACGCTAATTTCGAAAAATCTTACAGGGTTTACAAATATACACTGCCGTTAACCACAAATAATTTTAACCCAGGCTGTTTGTTTATGTCCTTATTTGTTTTCAGATCAGTGTTTCATAAACAGAACCATGTTTATGCTAAGTCAAACACTAAATCCACACTACCAAAACAGAGCTAGACATTTTTACATAGCTACTTTGGTCTTGTTTTTTTAATAGGAGCTAGCAAATACATATATTATTTGTATGGTACCAGACTACAGTATGGTTCAGAATACAGTTCTGAACTCCTGCCAGTGTGGTACCATGAAAGACTACTGGGAGGGGGAGGAGATGGTTCAGTGGGTCAGAGTGTTTGCTGTCAATACAGGGGCACCTGAGTTCACTATAGATTGGTGGAATAGCTCCAAAAGAGTTTTCTGAGGAGAAACCAGCAGTGCTGATGCTATGAAAAAGGGTGGTGGGGAGGGAGTCTGGAAACAAAGAAATAAAGGTGGTTAAACAAAGTTATTCTTTAACACACCTCTTCTGACTAAAACACACAAGAGAAAAAAAGTTTCCCAATCGAGATATATAACTTTTTCCATATATATATATATATATATATATATATGGATATATATAGGGTTAGTTAGGGTTTTACTGCTGTGAACAGACACCATGACCAAGGCAAATCTTATAAAAGACAACATTTAATTGGGGCTGGCTTAGAGGTTCAGAGGATCAGTCATCAAGGTAAGAACATGGCAGCATCTAGGCAGTCATGGTGCAGGCAAAGCTGAGAGTTCAACATTTTCATCTGAAGGCTGCTAGTGGAAGTCTGACTTCCAGGCAGCTAGGGTGAAGGTCTTAAGCCTACACCCACAGTGACACACCTACTCCAACCAGGTCACACCTGATCTAACAAGGCCACAGCTCCAAATAGTACCACTTGCTGGGCCAAGAATATACAAAATATCAAAGTCTATATTGATATAGATATAGGTGATATAGGTAGATATAGATACAAATATATGGAATTCTATAATAATTATTTGTGGGGTCTGAATCATTAAAAGGCAAGTCAGACTCATTTAAGTCAGGAGCATGGGTTGGGCTTGAAAGATATTAAGACCTTGCTTAAGACCTTTGACTTGTTTCAAGCATTAAACCTAGTATTTTACATGATCGCAGTCATGTAACCAAGACCAATATCAGTACCTTACTATGGGATGGAAAACCAAAACAATTCGCTTTACAAAAATCTGCATCTGAACCAACATTCAGGGATAGTACAGGCATCTATCCACATATTGGAATGGCTGGAGTTCAGGCTTCAAATGTCCTTTTAGCTACGTGTACACTGTGGTGAGATAATCGATGAACAGGATGCAAATCTTCTCCCCATATCTTGATGACCCCTAAGTTCACTCCTGGCTTTACAGTTCTCACTTGAACACATTTAGTTGCCAACTTGGAATGCCAAAGTTCCAAATACAATTCTCCCTTTCACATTAAACCTTGTCCCTCCACACTCAATCTCTGATTACTCCTCACTTCTCTGGACCCCAGTGGCATTATTTCTTGCCTCAGCTCCAGTGGGGTCCGCATGATTTTACTGCAGCCCTCCAATAGTCTGGTCTCAAAACAATGTATGCATGAGACTCAGCCACTCACATCCTATTACTTCCTGGTTTAAAGTATCTTGAAAATCTCTTGTCTATATTGAAAGAATATTTCATATTCTTTAACGTCTACTTGAGCTGACGGAGGGTGCTCTACCTTGCTCTCTCACCTGACTTTCTGGACTCTGGTGCCACATTACTGAACATGCATGTGTGTCTTTCATTTGCTTTACTTTTGACCAAAATATGTTCCTTTCCTAAAGATTCGCAATGCCTCTCTTCTAGCTCACATATATATATATATATATATATATATATATATGCACACACACATATATATACATATACATATATAGATTCATATATATTTCATTTGCTTTTACTTTTGACCAAAATATGTTCCTTTCCTAAAGATTCACAATGCCTCTCTTCTAGCTTGCTAATATACATATATATTCATATATATACATATAATATATATATATACATGTATATACATACATGTATATATATAAATATATACACATATATATTTACTATTATATTCACTAATACAATAGTATTCACTACTATATTCACTACTATATATTTAGTAAATATAGTAAATAGTAATATATTTATACTACATAATTATAAATATTATACTTATACTATATCATGTATCATGCATGTATCATATTATATATTGTGTATTGTATATTATATAACACATATATTCTTAAATTTGTTATATATTTAATATATAACATATTTTAATATGTTTAACATTAGAACCCCCATATCTAAGTTTAGATATATGATATATATTAAAAATATAATATATATTTTGTGTGTGTGTGTGAGACCTTTCTGGTCATTAGGCTAGCATGCAAGTTTGGCCATAAACAGGTCTCTCTTCCACCTAATTTTTCTCCAAAAACTTTATGTCATTTTACTTAGTAGCTAATATGCATATATATTCTATATGTTCCATTATCAAAAATTAAGCTATGTGAGATCAGAGATTTAAGAAGATGACTTAAAACCATTCATTTGTCAATATGGTTCCATTGCCTAAAACTCTGTCAACTACTGCTAGGTTCTGTTGATTGGATGAAAGGTGTTGGGTTGAATAAAAGAAAATAAAATCTCTAGTCACTGAAAACGAGCCATTGAATCATAATTTCAAAGCATTTCAATATAGTTTCTGCTAAGACAACCAAATAAAAAACATTGGGGGAAAGGGAAAATTCATGTTGATACAGGGTCTATGACACCATGAACGTGAAGCTTGAAAGTAGGCTGATGCTAACAATGATTACGACACCATGCATAGATGACAAAACCATTGAGCAAACTAATAAATATTGTGTAAGAATAAGAAATGGAAAGAGGTTTTGCTTGTAGTGCGCGGGACTGTTTCTGAACAAGCATGAAGGATTTCTTTTCCCTTGGAAGGCACTGGAAGAGGCTGAGTAACAGGAGCCTGGGCAATTCCAGCAACTGCCTGGGAGCTGAGAAGAGAAGGGTGTCTGGGAAGACCCAGAAGGTTCTAAGGTTATGTGAGGTTGAGGGATGGAACAAAGACTGACTGAGGAAACTGAGGAGAGAGGTGGTAATGGTTAATTCTTGGGAGGTTTTCTCAAAGTGAACATCCCAAAATGATTACCCAAAGTTCAGGAGATTGAACATCATTTCTTAGAATGTTCTGGCCGTTGCCCTTTCCAGTCACACGAGTGGTTATTTCTTCCAGGCTTACCAATCCATCCCTGGGCACGGGTTGGAAGGAATTTTAGAGCAGTTATATATATGCTCCTTGAGGTTACAGAGTTACCTGTAACTTTTTTAGCAAGTGCTGATTTGGGGTCCCAGAACTGTATTCCAACATAGTAGAGGAATTTTAATCCAGTAGCGTGATTGATCTGGCTGGAATAGAGATACACTCTAGCGTACACCACCTTTAATCCCAAACTCCAAAGGGAATAAATAGTTTTGGGCAGGTGCTCACTGTGTGTTAAACCTCGTTCCTAAGAAAGACTTCATAAAATTGTCCCTTTAAAGAAAACAAAAGCATTTATTAAAATGCATTTTGTTGTGACTGGGGTAAGATATGCTAATGGACTCACTGTGAAATCAAGAACCATGAAGAGCAGAAAATCACTCACAAATTCACCAGCCAGTTGAAGAGCTGCCCCTTCTAAACCCCATGAAGGGGATACTTGGCTTGCCTGTGGCAGGAGAAGCAATTTCTTCCGTGACCTGCCATAAAATGGCCTATTACACATTCACGCATGTCCTTTTTTCACCTAGAACTTTCATCATTACATTTTCCAATGAAATTCACCTCAATTCAAAACCCAATATGAGTACTTAATACTTTTCATAATTTGCCTCCCCCCTGACAAAAGTTGCCTTTCTCCTCATCTTGTTCAAAGGCTTTTGCTCCTCTCTAAATTTTTTTTTTAACATAAAGAATTTGCCTTTGGTGTAAAGTCTTTATGCCTTAATATTTAGAATAAATTTCCAACATATTTTCTCTCTGAAAAACGTTTTAAGTAAAGGCTAAATATCCATCATATTTCAACAATGGATTTTGTTGAAAGAGAATATGGGGATGTTTCCACAGCATGGCGTTCTCTTCTGCCTTTAAGAATATATCTCCTTGAAGTTAGCTGTGAACACATGACTTACTCAACAGAAGTGTATGACTAGACATGAAGTTTGTGTGTCACTTCGGACATGATATATCTATCAACTGATGTGCAGGAGCCCACGCTGCCATTACTGTGGAGGTCCATGTAGACGAGGGGCGCTTCCAGGGAAAAGCAGCCAGGAACTTTGAGCCACCACACTGACTTAAGTTACTATCATAGGGGAGTGTTTGTTACCACACATAACCTACTCTATCTCGAGGAAAGAGAAACCCAAATTCAAAATTCTTGATTTGCCCTTTTATAGCAGCATAATTGTTGAGAAGTTCTGAAAAGCCATACATCTGTTTCCTTACTTGAAACATGTGGCAAGGGATATCACAACTACCTGCTTCACAGAGTGTACAAGGTGAACAGGTTTTTTTGGTTTTGTTTTTGTTTTCTCAAATTAACACATGTTGGAGTCATTTGGAAAGCAGAAAACAGAAATGAGATAATATGCCTAACAGACTGGCCTTTTAGCAAGCCTGGGGCCATTTTCTTGATTACCTATTTTATTTATTTATTTATTTATTTATTAAAATTAATTTATCTCTTACACTCCATATTTTATTACCTCCCCCTGCTCCCATCCACCCTCCGACTGTTCCACATCCCATACCCCCTCCCTACTCCGTTGTCTCCACATGGATATCCCCACCCCCCACTCCACCTGACCTCTAAACTCCCTGGGGCCTCCATTCTCTTGAGGGTTAGGTGGTGCATCGTCTTTGAATGAACACAGACCTGGAAGTCCTCTACTGTATGTGTGGCGGGGGCCTCATATCAGCTGGTATATGTTGTCTGAGAGACCTCGGGGGTCCAGATTAATGAGACTGCTGCTGGTCCTCCTACAGGGTCACCCTTCTCCTCAGCTTCTATCAGACATCCCTAATTCAACAACAGGGGTCAGCTGCTTCTGTCCACTGGTTGTGTGCAAATATCTGCATCTGACTCTTTCAGCTGCTTGTTGGGTCTTTCAGAGGATAGTCCTGATAGATCCCTTTTTTGAGCACTCCATAGCCTCAGTAATAGTGTCAGGCCTTGGAACCTCCCCTAGAGCTGGATCCCACTTTGGACCTCTCTGTGGACCTTCTTTTCCTCAGGCTCCTCTCCATTTCCATCCCTGTAATTCTTTCAGACAGGAACAATTATGGGTCTGAGATGCGACTGTGGAATGGCAATCCCATCCCTCAGTTGATGCCCTGACTTCCTGTTGGAGGTGGGCTCTCTAAGTTCCCTCTCCCTGTTGTTGGACATTTCATCTAAGGTCCATCCCTTTGAGTCCTGAGAGTGTCTCACCTCCCAGGTCTCTGGTGCATTCTGGAGGGTACCCCCAGCCCCCTAACGGAGGACCCACTGTACTGTTCGTGGTACTACCTTTGTCCAGTTGGTCCTGGATGGTGTAAAGGGCAACCTGAGTGGTTCATGAGGAGCAAACCAATGAGATAACCAGCATTCTTCCATGGCTGCTGCTTCAGTTCCTTCCTCCAGGTTCCTGCCTTGCATTCCTGCCTTAACTTCCCTTCCTGATGGACCCTATGCCCTACACACTAAAATAAACCCTTTCCTCTCCAAATTGCTTTTGGCTACAGTGTTTATCACAGCAAAAGAAAGGAAACTAGGATGCTACCACAGTGTCATTAAGAAGTATGTATAAAATTTTAAAAAATCATACAATAAGAATTCATTAATTGTTTATCACTTATCTGACATGTTATTTGTACATAATTCTGTCACAGAACACAATGACAAATACCAAGGCTTCGATGTATAGGCATATTTAATCTGAATATTTAGAAAAGAGTACCCATAGACTATACAATGAGACTCTTAGCAAGGTATTCAAGAAATTGTTGCTGAAGTAACAAAGGTTTAAAAACGATGTCTGAGGGTAAAGTTGACCCTGACATTTAGAGAACTCAAGGATAATGTTCTCTTAAATCATGAACTGTAATTGAAGGATGTCTCCCTCTTTTTGGTCCAGCCCTTAATACGTGCCACATGCCAGTCATGCTGGCTCCCACTGGCTTGTTCCTAAGCAATTGTTCTGTCATTAACCTCGGGAAGTTCAGACCCTCTCCTCGCCTCTTCTTGTATCTTTTCAGTGTATTGTTTAGTCAGCTAAGTGTTCTGGCTTAATTTAGCTTTTAGGATTTTGATATGACACACTGACCACTTGCCACCATCATCAATATTAGCTATTTCAATGTTGTAAAATTATTCTATTAATAAAAAGTCACATATTTTTTCTCTCTTGATTGCTGCTACTCTCTGAACCACCACAAAAATTATAAAATACCATTATGAAGGTAGTGTCTTGCTTTGAACTGTCGAGAGATTAAATGTAGCTATAAAGACTTTTAAAATGTATCGTAAGACTCCAATATTATTGTTATTATTTGGAAAGATTACAGATTCTGCATTGTATGGGGAGCTGCACCCAGCTTGGTATCTTTTGACTTTGGGAAAACAGGATTGGCTAAACCTCTCTCACGCTTCCTTAACTGATACATTCAGATAGCAATACTACTTGTGTCTGAGAATTGTAAAACTGAATTAACCTTGTCACTTGACAGTTTATGAGGAGAGACAAAGTCAGCGTTGTTTTCCATCTGCTTTCGTTAGCAGAACTATGGTCATGCGGACGTGGCTTCACCAGCAAGAGAGAAGCCCTACTGTCGGGCCAGCTCTTCTGTTTTTGGAACTTCCTCGTGGTTATGGTAATCTGACCCATTCTTTAACTTCACCTTTGGTAAAAACAGGCTCACCTTAAGTTAACCAATCTTAAGAGCACATTGTAAAAATTAATTGTTATGTGAGGGATTGAACTTAATTTAAAAAATGCGGAGTAGGAAGTGGGTCATATTTTGTTACCTAAATTTTAATAAAGAATTATGTCACAAGAAGAAGAGCTGATAGATCAGTTAGTCCATTCAGAAGGCTTCTGCTAAAAAACAAACAAATAAATAAGACCTCAATCCAAATGCATAAGAGAATTCCATGAGACAGTGCTCCCAAAGATCCAAGATCCCATGCCCAGAAGTTCTCATTCAGTGGCGGTAAGAGTGGAGCGTTTCCTGACACTACTGTGTTTTGAAATCAGTTTGGATGACTATAAAGTGTAAAAAGGATTGAGACACAGTCTTCTTTAACCTGTCCTGACTGCTTAGTCACCTGAGGAGCCTATACAAACCCCAATGTCTGCATATATCTTCCCAAACGTTCTGATTTGAGGGATGGCCAGTTGAACCTATGAACACTTACCAGATGATTGCTAGTTAGAGACAGATTGAGAAGCCATGAGCTGGGCACTGAGGGGCCAAATACCAGGTCCTCAGTGAAATAATTAATGCAGAGGTGGGTGATCCATAGCCCCAAAGACAGTTCCAGGGTGTTAGTGTGATCTGAGAGTATTTACATCCACCAAGTTTGTAAGTTAGGCTCCTGATGGTTCCCAGGTAGTGATGTTGAGAACCTCTGACTCAAACAAAAATATTTTTGAAGTGGATTACTCTCCTTGTTATCTCCATGTACCGTAACCTCAGCTTAATACACTCAATATTCTTCCTCAGCAACATCATAACATGCACATTTTTGTTATTTAGTTATGAGGACTAGTGAGTCCACACTAATGCTACTAGTTAAAAGTTAACTCCTTCACTCTCCACCCTACTCTCCATTTTATTTTTCTTTTTGGTAATTTCAGTTCCTGAGAAATTTGAAAAAAAATTGCTAAGGATTCTTAATTTGATCCTATGCAAACAAGAGTTAAGGTCCTCTGAACTACAGTAAGTGATTATTAAAAATTATATAAGCAGAAAGGACTAGGAGGAACTTAGAAAATGCCATTGTATAAATCATAATAAAAAAGAAAGTTAAGGTCGTGTTGACCCACAGTGTTAAGGGAACACTGTCTACTAAACACAAAAGGAAACAAATTGTCCCATTTCGTTTGTCCAGTGGTTGCAAATGAAAGAGGATATTTTGAGGAACGGGATTAATAAAATAGTAAAATAAATAGAAATAAAAGCTGGTAATTAAAGATGTAATGTAATTCAAACCCGGGCTAAACAATGGTACTTCTTGCTTGATTCTACTTCTTCTTAATCACAGAAATAACACACCCTCCAGGCTGTGTTCCCTCTTATTTGTCATCTCATAAAGGAACATAGCCAGTTTGAAAAGCCCAGCCCTCCAAAAGAGGTTCACCTTTTCACCCCAATCTTCGTCGTCGCCTGGCTTAGCCAGAGAACATTGGCAGCTGCACCGACTCCCACATGTCAGGTCTTGGCCACACCACATCCTTTGTCTTTCTCTGTGTCAGGTTCCCTCAACCCTGATCGGCTGTCAATAAGGGAAGTGAGTCAGAGAGGACCCAGGAACAGTGCTGTCAAGCAGAGGGTACATAGAGATCTTTCCCAGAAAGCAGTTAGGTTTGCAGGTTGACTCTCCGTTCACTTAATGGTGTTTTTATCCCCCACTCTCCCACCCCTGCAAATAAAAATACTTTTAGTTATGCATACTCAAACTGAGGTTTGGGGGGGGTGATATTGGAAAGAATATTAACAGAATAAACAGCAAGGCATTTCAAACATAAGTAAAACTTCCATAAGTTTCATTAAATAGATGCAACAATAAAAGGGGAACCTGACAGTTGCACTAAACATTAATAGTTCAAATCTACTGCATTATCATTAAGATATAATAGATGTGGTATTACTCACATTTGTCAGATGCATAAATTGCATTAAGGGGAAGTCCAGTATCAGATAGTCTCATTTTTGTTGGCAATGGGACTAGGATGGGAAGGCCCATATCTCCATTTCTGACTTTAGTCACTTATTCTCTGGAGATAGTATCAGAATATAGAAAGCAGAATATGAAGTACTATTCAGTATTTCAAAATTACTTTTCCAGGCAATTCTTCAAAAAACCTGACATGGAGGTAAAATATATAAAGCATTTGCTAAATGCCAAACAGGAGCCCCTTTGGAAAAGAATATGTCAAGTTTCAATACTCAAGAGCTCAAGCATAGCCCCATCCCCATGACCCGGGAATCCCACTCCTGATTAGGTATTCAAAGAGAAGTAAAAAATATGTACATGCAAAGATGTATATATAGATGTTCTTAATACCCTGGAAGTAAAAACAGTGGAAATGTTAATCAGTGATGGTTGACCAAAGAAAGTCACGTGGTTGTCATGATGGGTTTGATGGAGGATCAAAGTTTAGGAGAGATGCTCTGAGCAGGCTGGGAACTGAGATCTCAGTATTTCACTGACATGAAGTCTTTACATGGAAGGACATAGTCCCTGCACATAAAGAGCATCAGAATTTGTTCGGGGTTGTTAGTACTTTCTTTTCTATCTTCTCATCTGGGTTTTTAGCTGACATCTACCAACTGTACACATTCCTGGGACACTGTGTGGAATACATGCGTTTCATGTATAATGATCAGTTCTGTAGTAAATATAATTGTTAACATTTTTCCACTTCTTTGTGCTTCTTCTAATTTTTCTTTCTCTGGTACTTTCTGAAACATTTGATACATTCTTGAGAACTGTATGTACCCTGTATGAAAATGTACTCATCTTCTCTCACTCTCTTGGTGCTTAGCCAATCTTTCTCTTCCACCACCTCAATAACCTTTTTTAGCTTTAGAGATCACTACCATGCCCTCCGCTCCTGTGAAATCAACTTTTGTGTCTTCCACCTGGGACTGAGAACAAGTACCTTAGACAGCCTATAACAATTGCTGAATCTGCATATCAACCCTGTACTTCTCTGTATTATTACACATTCAGCTGTGAAAATAAGCAACACGTCCTCAAGTTGACTCCTGTGTGGGTTGGCCCCACACAGCCACTCATGATTTCAACACTAAGCCATTTGGCTGGTGGCTTATTGAAACTAGAAATCCCTTACAAGTTAGATGAGGTAGCTTGCAGCTTTTATCTCAATGTTTGACTCCTATCGCCTCCCCCTGGCATTCCCTTACACAGGGGCATTGAACACCCTCAGGCCTGAGGGCCTCTCCTCCCACTGATGTCCAACAAGGCCGTCCTCTGCCACATATGTGTCCAGCACCATGGGTCCCTCCATGTGTGTTCTTTGGTTGGTGGTCCCTGGGGGCTCCGAGTGAGTCTGGCCTGTTGACACTGTTGCTCCCTCCATGGGGCTGCACTGCACCCCCCTCAGCTCCTTCAGTCCCTTCTCCATCTCCTCCATCTGGGACCCCGAGCTCAGTCCAATGGATGGCTGTGAGCATCCACCTCTGTCTTTGTCAGGCTCTGGCAGAGTCTCTCAGGAGATAGCCATATCAGGCTTCTGTCAGCAAGCACTTCTTGGCATCCACAATAGTGTCTGGGTTTGGTGGCTGCATTATGGGATGGATCCCCAGGTGGGGCAGTCTCTGGATGGCCTTACCTTCAGTCTCTGCTCCACATTTTGCCTCTATATTTCCTCCTGTGATGGAGGCATTTTCTCAACCGAGGTTCCTTCCTTTCAGATAACTCCAGCTTGTGTTAAGTTGACACACAACTAACCAGCGCACTAAAGATTACATGAAATAAATATATCGACCAACTTCTCTGGTCAGAAAAGCTTCCTGTTAGACACACGTGTTTAGACTTTCTGTCACATGTTCACAATACCAAAGAAAGAGTTATGCAGAAGACAATTTACTTGGCAAAATGAAATTGTCACTGAAAGATGTAAGAATGAAATTATCCTACAAAGCAACCATACATCTGAATGTGAAATTGACTTGGCAAAGTTCTTTTTTTTTTTTTTTTTTTTTTTTTTTGATTTCTTGAAAGAGTGCTGAGCTAAACCCCCAAGTATTCATCTTGCACTGTGCTATAAAAAAATTGATTCCTTATTCTTAGATTTATTCTGCCTGTTCCTGAAGAAATGTCAATTTCATGCCCTGTTATCTCCCAATTGATATTTTCAATTAAAAGGATTTCACCTGCTGGAAATTTAAGCAAAAAAGATTTTGAAATTTCTCCGCTTCTTCTAAAATAGCATACACAAACATAGTCCATCTGCAGGAACACAAGAGGCTTTGCTGTTTCCAAGTAGTCCAATGATTTATGACTATAACAAACTTAAAAGTAGAAATTTGTCTGGAAAAAAAAAGTATCTAGAAAATACTCAACTGTTTGGGGACCTAAATCCTTAGCACTAAATAAGACAAGACTCATATAAGAAATCAAAGTGAGCTACAAAGTATAAATTGAATACAAATGAAAATAAAACTTAATAAATAAAACTGAAATGTTGCTTAGAACTTTTCCCACTACTTTGAAAAGAAGTATGGAATAAAATATTTATTATCCTATGTCTGAGTAAGCAAAAACACTTAAGTTACAAAAATTGCAAGTCTTCCAGCATTCCCATAGGACAAATTTCTCAAAGTTAAAGCCTTGAATCCTTAAAATGTAAATTAAATGCATTTCTGATAAATAAACATGAAAGTTTACATATTAATGGGATAGCACACACTGTTTTATATACCGCATAATGTATATACTGTACCATATTTAAGTTGTGTGAAGCATATCTATTTCCTCAAACATTTATCTTTTCTTTATGTAACAACTTTCAAAACAGTTTTTAGTTTTTGAAATGTATAGAGCATTGTGACCCGTACTCAACTTCATAATATTTTTTTTTTACTCAATGAAAGACATTTAGAAATTAAAAGGCAAGCTACAAAAACAGGGAAATGATTGGTAGTATGAATTTCAAACAAATAACTTATACACAAGCATATTAAAAATTGTTAAAACTCAGTAAAAACTTCAAATATAGTCCAGAGATCCAAATGGAAAATTCATAAAATAAAATATGCAAATGACCCTAGAGAATAAAAAAATATATCAAAAATTTGTTGTAGTAAACTTCCAACCTCAGTAAGCCCATGCAGAAACTCACAACTCAGTTATTCTAGTTATAAGCTGTATGCCAACATTGGGCAGATCTACCACTACACTAATCTATTCCCTAGCTACTTGCCACATGCCTAGGCCATGTGGTTCTGCTCCATCTTCCTTCCACCTTTCCTTCCTCTGTCCTCTGTCATCCCCTACTCTTCCTCCACTCTGTAAAACCTCCACTTCCCTTCCACTGCCCAATCACAGGCTCCGGCCTTTATCTGATCAGCTAGAAGAAGGCGAAAGTTCACATGAGATCACCTGAGTGTGTGATCCTCTCCTCCTCTGGGAAGGTTCTCTGGAGAACCAGAATTAACATCAGAATATAAACAACACCACGCCGGGGCAACCCACAACATCATGAGAGAGCTACAATTCAAAAGGCAAAGCGTAATATTCATACACAGATAACAGCTAAAGTTGAAACAATACCGGGTGGTGTTGGTGTTTGAAGAACCTGGAACGAGCTACGATCATGAACAGCTACTGAACGCATAACTCTGCACAGCCGCTTCCCAGCACAATCTGGTAGTTCCCTGACAAGAAGTTACATGTCCATTTATCATGAAGCCCACCATTTTCACCTCTAGATGTTTGCTCGAGGTTAACACAAACACGTCAGCAGCATAACTTGTAAATGAATGCCATAGCACCTGTGTTCATAATCATAAAATGATAATCCCCACCGTTGGTTAAATGAGAAACAGAAGAACTAATTGTGGTACATCCTCACAATGGAGTCCATGTTGGGTACAAAATGGAACAAATCTCTGACAAGCACAATATGTACAATGACTATTACAAGCAGGCAAAATAAAGGTGGTATGTGTGAAAGTATCCATATTGTATTACTCTATTTCTGTGAATTTCTACAGATGAGAGACCAGTTTATGATGATAGGAAGTGTTTTGAGATCAAGAGTAACGGTCCTAGGAACAGAAAGGAACTGTGAACCTTCAAGTGTTTAGTTGGGTGGGTATGTTTGTCAGCATCCATATACCTTATAATTGAAAGTATAAACTTTATTTCTCAATTAAGTTGCTATTTGTTAAGCTGATAAAAACGTAACCAGGATCAACTGTACTGACTAGCTTTGTGTCAACTTGAGGGGTCCTCAGTTGATAAAATGTTCTCAGTAGATTGACTTGTTGGCAAGTCTGTGAGTACTGTCTTGATTACTGATAGAAGTGAGAGGGTTCTACCCAGTGTGGGTAGTGACACCTCTGGGCAGGTGTTCTTGAGTTTTTATAATAAAGAGAGTGACAAAAGCAACAAGCCTGCAAGTGACACTTGCCCTTGACCTCGGCTTCAGTTCTTACCTCCAGGTACCTGCCTTTATTTCCTACCTGACTTCGTTCGCTTGAGAACTAGGCTGTGGAAGTGTAAGACCAAATAAACCCTCTGTTTCCAGTCATTGTCTTCACGATAGCAATCGGTAGAAAACTGAGAGAAACTCTATCCGCAGCCAAGGCTATGAGGTTGCTTTTCTCCCTTGTTTTATATTCTTTTCATTCCTTTCTATTTTTTAATTTTTCTTAAATAATGCACGACTTTTACCATTTCTATGATTTTTAAAAACCACCATATTTTAGAAGCTTTTTTTTTCTTTAAGTTTCTATGCAGTCCTGTTTTATTGTCTCATCTCATCTTGCCTTGGTACTTCCTTGTAGTTTTGGAAATGGGATCCGTAAGAACTACTAAAGAGAAGCCTGACTTATGTCCCCTCTCCAGGCTAGAACACTTAAAAATAAATATTGCTTCATACAAGGTCTTCTCTGTGTTTTATTTGCTAGCAATTAGAGGAGCCAAAGACCTCACAGAGCTATTGTTGTGGACCATTCCACTTGGCACATCTTGACCTCTGGGGACTAGAAACTTCGCTTCATAGGACACACGAGAGAGTGTTTCTTTCAGCATTTCCACAGGCTACAGTTGACCTCTCCTTGTCCCCTGGGCTAAGGATATCTTAACAAAATTAATATTGGAGCCTCCCAAAGTCTGATTAACCATCTTGTTGAAGTGGTACAGGGCAGAAGGTAACTTTGTACACATTAATTAAATTTAAATAAAAACAAAACAAAACAAAACGCTGAGGTATAAGGCCATGTGGCCCTCACTTCTTTGTAAATTAATTAAATCGCTTATTCCTAGGAGAGGGTTTTCACCTATGATGCGAGGAGGTATTGCAAGTAAGACCTACTGAGGTCGATTTGAATAGGTGCTCAGTTAGATTTTCCCGTTTCGACAGTCTTGAGCTGATATACATTTTTGAATGATTCAGTGTGCATTTTGGTTTTCTAATTTTCTGGGTCATGCTTTCCAATACTATGGAAACTGAAAGAACAAACTTGCTGTATGGTTGCAATCCAAGGGGGAAATAAAATATTCCTCCCAGGTTGAGAACCCTCAAGAAAATATTTGTACGATCCCTCTTCATTTATATGTTCGTGGAGGTGCTTATAATTGTCATTTATTCAGTTTTGCATTCTTTGGTTTTGAATTCATTAGTTCATTCCTCCACTTGCTCATGGGTCAAGTACATTCCTGGTAAACAGAGCTAAGCTGAAGATATGAAGATGTCTTAAATGTCTTCTCATTAAACCCGTGATTTTCTGAACTTGGATTTGTGGGCATCGCATGCACTTAGTTTCTTATTCTTCAATCTTTTCTGGAAATCTCATTGTTCTTATCTTCAAAACGAAAGGAATAAGACTCCTTCAAAATTTGATCTCAGATATCATGGACTAGAAAATCCAGATTCACTGCACTCAGCTATGTTGTCTCTCCAATTTTGTTTCAGAGATGAAACCAAACGACCTAATACAAGTCAGAGACATAATACAGAGTTGCAGAAGGTGGGGCTTCTGCTTTTATTTGAGGAGAGAGTCTTGTCATCTTTGTGCACTCTTCCTACAGGAGACTTAATTTGCAAATCTCCTCTAAAATGGGGACCAGAGCAAAGAACCACAAAGATCCTTGATTTTCATCAGTTTTAAACATTTCTAATTTTTCATTTTCCCCTCAAAATTATAGTCAATTGGCTTCAGAATTCTGCAGTAAGAAGTTTTGTGACTTTCTTAGATTGTCATTGCGCTTTCTGTTGTTGTTTCTTTTTGTCACATCAGTTACACTCCATAATGCAAAAGGGATGTATTGGGCATTTAATTCCAGGGAAATTAGATATCGAACTGTCAACAGATTCTAAATAGCATGAAGTAACTTGTGAAGCGGGTGTCTTTTACACTCCAGTTTCCAAGTTCTCTTTTGGCATCAATCCTTGAACATGACAATATAATGTTCTCAATTTGGTGATGCTAAAATATCTTAATCTTAATTAATGAATAAAGAAAAAGCAGTGTTTGCTGAGCTCAGACCTCGCCAAGTATGAGGAAACTACATCTCAGCTGTATGTCCTGTTACACAGTGTTCTTGGAACTGGTCCTGTGTCGCTCTCGGTCTGCTCGTTATGATCCGATAGCTAACTATGTTTATCAAATGAAATATTTATATATGCTGTCACACAGTCAGTCCATATGTGCAAACTATTGCAAGTTCCTCAGTAGCATTTAGCATCACCCACTGTTATGTTCGTTTCTTGGAAGAGACCTTCTGGCGTACGGAAGTGTGCTCCAAAGGCACAGTGTTTCCTCGCTGCGAGGGTTGGAGGCGAGCGCTTGCTTCAGAATGTGTAAAGTGACCGGTTCGTTCTCTAACAAGACTCAGCGGCAGAATGCAGCCTTGTTGCTTTTTCTCTTCTGTGCCTTTCATGTGCACATCTTACAAGTCACGCTGTGTCCCCACAGAGCTGAGCTCAGCCATGGGTATCAGCCTGGGTTATTTTATAAGATTCATAGTTAACCAAAGAAGTACATTGAGATTCTTAAAGAAAAAGAAAAGGAGGAGGAGGAGGAGGAGGAAGAGGAAGAAGAGGAGGAAGAAGAGGAGAAAGAAGAGAAAGGAGAAGAAGAAGAAACAGTTTATAATTTAAACAAGCATGCATTCTCCTCCAAATGAATATATTCTCTATATATTCAAAATATGAATGATAAAAGCTGATTAACTTCTGGAAAAAAATAAGTTCATAATGTAAAAGCTCATGCATCAAAATTAAATATGCCTTAGGTTTGTTTCTGAATTCAATCTGAGGTGCCCACCAGGTTAGAGCATGTGAGACAGCTGTGTTCATAGAATATTCAACTGATTAAGCTCTCTTCATTCCTAAGTCTGGTCAAGTCACACTGAAGAGAGGACAATCAAAGGAAGGGACATTCTACCTGCAGCTTAGATATGTATACAGCTTTATTTCCCAAAAATGTTCGCCTCTCAATTAAATTCGAATAGAAGGCCAAGTGGAAGAAAAAAATAAGAGATGACAGAAAAAGTGGGGGTCACACGGCCCCCAATGGAGGAGCTAGAGAAATTACCCAAGGAGCTAAAGGGAACTGCAACCCTATAGGTGGAACAACAATATGAACTAACCAGTACCCCGGAGCTCTTGACTCTAGCTGCATATGTATCAAAAGATGGCCTAGTCAGCCATCACTGCAAAGAGAGGGCCATTGGACTTGCAAACTTTATATGCCCCAGTACAGGGAAACCCCAGGGCCAAAAAGGGGGAGTGGGTGGGTAAGGGATTGGGGGGGTGGGTATGGTGGACTTTTAGGATAGCATTGAAAATGTAAACAAGGAAAATACCTAATAAAATTTTTTTTAAAAAAATAAATAAGAGATGACAGAAAAAGTGGAAATGTGGACACACTACTGATATGTGCCTTTATATTAGATCCTGGCACGTTGTGTACTGAGCTAATGACAAAGTCAATCCAAGTGGCTAGAATGTGTTGTAGACATGACAAAGTTTCTGGTTATTAGGCCAATATAAACAAATATGTTTCTTGGGACCAGCAAGATGGCTCAGTGTGTAAAGACGTTGCTATCAAGCCTGATGACCTAAATTCAGTCCCCAAAATGCACATAGTAGAAAGAAAGGACCAGTTCCCACAAGTCACCCCCTGACCTCCACATGCGTGGCTGAGTTTACACGTACCTGGCATAGATTACACATACCTGTGTGTAACACGGACGTGCAAACACAAAAAAATAAACAAGCAAATATTTTTTAATGTGAAAGGGATGTTTCTAACTATGCACAGCTTGTGTCTAGTGCTGGGAGATATTGATGATATTAATCCTGGGAGATATTGATGACATTAATTTATGAACCTTTGTCTTTTATAATCCAATCCTTGTTAATAATGTAGACTATCTAGAAAGGTACAATTCCCCAGCTCTTAAGAATGGCCTTGAAAAGACGATACTTTATACTACAATAATGGTGTCATCTCACTACAGTTGGAAGCAAGGATGAATGCATGATTTCCTGTCTTTTTATATCTTAATAGATTTGTGGTGGGATGGTTTAAGAGGCTCCTGCAGTCTCAAGCTGTACCCTTCAAAGGCTGACCGTGAACTGGACTAGGAGATGATTTGGATACAATGTTTCAAGGACAGAAATTCTCCTAACACAGCAGACAGGGAAAAGGCTTTATGATTCTGTTTTACTGCCACCAAGACACCCCAGAATCACAGCAAGAGATCCTGTACTGAGCTCTCTGCACGGGACTGGGGATTGTGGACGTTAATGGCATAAATGCCTACAAGGAAAGAAAAACCGCAGAGAGCCGTACAAGCCACACTTTCAACAAACAAAACACACATTCAGTTTCAAATGGTAACGTGACCACTCCCTGCCAAGTCTCTTGTCTAGGCTGGTCCGCCACACTTGTTTTTCCTACCGTGACAGATTGGATTTAATTGAAAAGTTGCTAGTTTAGAGCTGTTACAGAAAACTGTTGAAGTGAAATAAAACCAGCCTGCTGACTGTCCTTCCGTCTATTTCTGTGTAGATTTTTCACCCTAGCCATCATTTTGTGAGAAACTAGTGTACTTCCCAAAGCTATCAAAAAAATACATTATGAAGGGAGAGGAGTCTCTTCTACATGAAAACGTCTACCATCTCAGAGACCATTTAAATTTTCTCTTTATTTATTGTCATGAACTGAATGTGCCCCCTTTACGACACAGAATTGTGTTGTTCTTGTGAGCTTCGAGAGCCCAATTATCATTATTTTTACTCTAAAATTTAGCAATGAGTTTCTACTGGTTAGTTTTTATTGTCGACTCAATTGAGAGTTACCTGGGAAGAGATAGCCTCAGGTGAGGAATTATCTAGACCAGATTAGCATGTGTGTGTTCATGTCTGTGGTCAATTGTCGTGATGGCTAACTGATACAAGAGGACCAGGCTAGAGTTGGCAGTAACATCCTTAGACAAGTCATCCTGGGCTATATCAGAAAGATGGCTAAGCACAAACCTGAGAAGAGGCCGGCGAGCCAGATAGCACAGATTTCCACCTTGAGTTCCTGCCCTGATCTCCCACGGTGAGGAACTGACTGACCCATAAGTATAAACGCAATAAATCCTTTCTTCTCCTAACTCATTTTTGGACTGGGTGTTTTACCACAGCCACAAAGAAGAAACAGAAACAACTTCGTTCCATCAAACTGAATATACTCCCCACAGGGCTCTGTGAAACCTAGTAAGTGTGCTCAGAATGAGTTGACAGAGCAAGCCGGAATTCTGTGGGCAAGGAAGGGGGCCTCTGGTAAATAAAATGAGAGTCATCAAAGGCTTTATGATTCTGATTCTCTCCACTGGGGTGCTTCTCAACCTTCCAATGCTGGCAGTCGTGTGGTGACCCCCAACCCTAAAGTTACCTCATTGCTACTCCCAAACTGCAGTTTACACCTGCTAAGAATTGAACTGTAAATATCTGATAGACAGCATATCTGATATGCAGCCCCTATGAAGGGTCATTGGGCACACACACACACATACACACAAGGACTTGTGACCGGTAGGTTGAAAACTCTCAAGATCTTGTCTCTTTAGGTCATTTCTTCCAAACTTCGACTCAATGCACACGTGACTTCCAGCAACTTTATGATGAAATGGGCCTCAGTGAGTTGACTTCTACTGATCACAAAATTATCAAGCAGCCATGTCTATGTCTGGAACTACACTGCACAAAGCTTAAGGCCTTTCAAAGGGACTAGGGAACAATAACTTGCTTTATTTAGTAAATAGCATTGCATCAGAGTCATGACTGGTCATAACGAGCAGCACTGTCTACTGCTAGGTGTTTGCTCGGTGAGTTGGCATCACCAGGATTATTTGGAAGCTCATGGGAAGGGTAGCAATGCCATGAGAACCCCAGGGGTACATGCTTTGTTAGGCACCTGGAGGCAAATATGAGAACTTCTTTTAATCGCGAAGATAAAATAATTCTCCCCTTTGTTCTTGTTATTGGAACTTTTGAAAAATTTCTGGTGTATATGTATTGTGTGTGTGTGTGTGTGTGTGTGTGTGTGTGTGTGTGTGTGAATGCTTGGGCAAACACGAATTATGGAGTATGGGTAGAGGTCAAAGGATACCTTTTGGTAGTTCCTCTTTTCACTTTATAGTGTGTGTGTGTGTGTGTGTGTGAGTGTGTATATGGGTATTCTTAAAAACATAAATATAACCTACTGAGTTCATATCTAATGACTTGTAAATAAACTTTCAGAGCCAATCCTCTAGTATTAGATAACATTTGGTGTGCTCTTCCCTGGATAAAATTATTTCTTCTACTTTCAGGAGTCTTTAGCTGTCTGTAGCTCTATCTCTGTGGGTGAGGCCTTGTGAGTTATCCTTCCTCCACATAGATGTCGTTCTTGTTTAGTTCATGTTTAGGCAGCCATGTTGGTGAGACTTCATGGGTATAGCTTCTCACATTCATAGGAGACACAATCTTACAGCAAACTCCCCCTTTTCCTGGCTCTTAAAAACCACCCTACTCATTCTTTCCCAGTTATTCCTAAGCCTTATGTGCAAAACTTCTATGATAGCTATATTGGTTGGGACTGAACTCCACAACTCTGCAATTTTATTAGTTGTGGTTTTCTGTAATGGTCTCTATCTGTTGGGAGCATTGCTAGGCAGCTGATAAGCCTGTATTTGACATTGATATTTCCACCAGGCATTTACACTGCAGTCCATTGGAAGCCAGGAACCAGTGTTCTAGAGGAATGATGACAAACTCAATTGCATACAGGTGCAGAGGACATGTTTCGTAGTAGCTGTTGAGCTGATACATATTAGCATCAGCTCTGTAAGCATAATTATTGGTCGAGGGCAGATTGTTGTAAAACAGCTAATAAACAGGGAACATGAACTTCCCTCACACAGGGCTTTGGCAAAACCAATATTAGGCCTATGTGCTCTGTACATGTATTTTCTCTGAAGCCAATTAACCTCTTTATTGGAAAACAAGAGCTTCGTTATTGTTGAACATGGCAGCTAATCCTTCACGTGAGATAACTTTCATTGAGCAAGAGTGGAATGGCTTGTGTTTACATCACGGACTGACAATCCTATACAATTAAAAGAAAGATTAATTCTTTAATTTCTTCACCTTTGGTGTTAGTGAAGGCTAAGAGATCCATAAAACTAAAATCCAAAGGTTTTTTTTTTCATTCCTCCAAGGCCGAGGGAACAGAGCAGATTAAATTTTCTATGGTGCATATCTTTTCATTGTCCTGACCATCTAAAGAATGATTTGTTTATGAAATCAATTTTTATCATATTTCTCCCATAGAACTTTGAAGGTTCAGACTGGGACAAGCCCTAGCCTTGAATATCTATCAAATCACTCTCGCGTTTCAGACCTAGACTTTTGGCTGATGTCAGTGCATGGAGGATGCCAACAAAGAAGAATTACAAAGATATGAGCAATGAACACTTAGGAAATATAAAATGCTGAAGGTATATTTAATAATAACAGCTCGTGCATTCAAGTGAGTCCACCTGAGGTTGTAGGCATTTTGTGAGCAAGAATAAAAATCAACTAAGCAAGACTCTGAGACCTCAGTGACCAAACATGAACTTGGAGGATCTCCCTCTCAATCTCTCTCTCCTCTCTCTCCTCTCTCTCTCTCTCTCTTGTGTGTATGTGTGCATGTATGTGTGTGTGTGCGCATGTGCGTTTGCTTTTGTGTGTTTGCTTTTGTGTGTATGTTCGTGTGACTATGTGTGCATGTGTGCTTGTGCACATGTGCGCTGCACTATTCTTTCTGTTTCACCACTTGACCCTTCTCCTGCTCCCTCCCACCTGTAGGATTCTTCCCCTCCATCGTCTTCTCCCTTGCCCCCTCTCTATCTGAATTCTTTCTACATAAATTCTAGGAAGAACCGTTTTGCTTGGCGTTATCTTCCAGACTAGCTTCTGGAATGATGCTGTTCACCAGAGCATGATGTACACTATGAGATGACTTTGAATTAAGTTCTTAATGTGAAATTATCTAACACAAATGAATGTGTTAACATGTGAGATCCACTAATTTTAATACTGACTTGGTATTTGGGATCGTATATGTACGTCACAGTTCAGAGTGCACTGCATTTAGACTAGCCATAAATAGCCAGAGACTATGCTACCATCAGTTGACAAGCCTTCCACCTACCCAAAGGATGGAAACATTTTTTTCTCCAAATCTTACTCATAAACAAGAAAACTATATACTGTGGGTCAAAGGACTGATCATCACCAATAACAGCAATGAATGTTGAGCAACTGCCATTTGAAAAGTAGTCATGGATGGAAATTTTTGTTCTTTTTTCTGTCTTATTTAAAAAAAGAGAGAGAGAAAAGAAAATCCTGTGAGTCTTCATTTGCATGGCAATGACATGCCTTTGGTGGAGACAGAGTGCTGTATCAGAGAGCAAATGGTTGGCTTTTCCAGGAAGCCTCCTGCACCTGAAACTCTCCATTCATGGTCTTCTAAAAACACAAAGCATATGGACAATTTATGCTGAGGGGGAGAAATTGAAGCTTTTCTCATTTCTGTTGGTATTTTCCGTTATGTTTTTTAAAAAATTACAGCTTTGGCTGCCTTTAGAATTTTATCGTCTCTAAACTATTTGTGATGTCTGTACCCAATTCTCCTTTTAAATCTCTCCTTTGAGGGGAGATGTGCACAGCACACCTTATTAATCAGGAAGCCCGTGGGATGTCCTCTCTTTCAAGTACTTTGAAAATCGCTTACGTCTCTTCTGCCATTTCTGGCAACTCTTTATCAAAGGAAAGAACATAATTCCCTATGTCAACTTTGTGATCTAGATCACAGTGCCTGCTCTAAACTGGGTTTATCAAAGACGGCTATACTATCTGTTGGAACGCACATTGGGAAAACTGTGGGGGGAAGTCAGGGAGCCCCCAGCGCAGGAGTAGATGAGGTAGGAGAGCCATTCTATAATTAGATCCATTCACGGGGGCTCCCCACATCTTACAGCGATTTTTCTCTTTGCCACAGGAATGCTTTAAGTCTCTTCTCTTCTTCCCTTCACACCTAAGCATTTGTTTATGAATCAAAAAATACTTGACATGGAGATGGGGGATGGGGATGCAAACCGAAGGAACCGTAGCCATATTGAGATTAATCAAAATGAAGATAAGCCATCTTTGAAGTTACAGTAAGCCATCCGGGAACTAAGATTCACTGCTGAAACCTTCAGCTCTGTTCATTTGCACCTTGCCTTGTGCCGAACAAATCAGGAAGTGAAACCCAGTAATGACCTACATTTATCAGTAGCCCGCTGGAAAAGAAGGTCCTGAGCTATAGTTCTCCAGTTCCACCCCTCCCCATCCCACCCACACACACCCAGCAGGACGCACACATGCGCAGAGGCAAATTTTTCCACACTATATTCCAGACAGCCTTACCGCTGTTGCTGTGCAGTGAAAGCCACTGATGAATGGTTTGCTTAGGAGCAAAACTGTGAGTTTCTCGGGCTGCTAGGAGAGCCAGTTTTTACCCAAAACAGCTGCGAAACCAGACTGACTTTCCACCTCCCTTGTTGAATACAGGAACTCTTGGCACAATCACAGTGCAAGTAGCACAGGCTCTACCGGGTTACCATTATAGAAACAGACTTGGCCAGCAGGAAGTATTTACATCCTGCACGAAACCCTGATGTTTGACATGAAACCGGAGCTGCTCGCTATGGGTTCAGAGAACAAAAGTCCCCATCTTTGAACTTGCCTCCTAGCCCAAACAAACAAATATTCTTCTTTCCTCTCCATCAAATACCTCAACCCCAACTACTTGCTTCACTGAACTTCTTCATACTGTGCAAATACAGGAAATAAACAAGCTCTGTGCTCTTTCGCCCGGAATGAAACGCACACCCCCGCCACCAAGGATACCACCCAGCTTGGGCTGAGCCTCGCAACGCCTCAGACATCTCCTAAATATGGCGATTATAATTTAATGGAAACAAGCTGGGCTTCCTTCCACAAAAGCAAGGCAAGTTCTGCTGCAGCTAACTGCATGTGAATTTGAGAGCCCTAACTGACATCGAGGCATTTACCAGATCCTGCATAATAAAGAGTAACCGGGCAAAGGAGGGAAATGAGAGAAGGTAGAGTTTCGAGGCTGAGCAAATGGGACCCCAAGATCCAGGAGAAAGAACTACCAACCTCTGACCTTGGCAAGGTTATGATACAAGAAAATAATTTGAAGCCAATGTCCAACCTGTAACTGAAAAAAAATCCAGGGAGGTTTACCAAGTGAACAATTCACTCGAATTAGACTGTATCAGTTTACATCTTTGCTGCGGTAATATAACCATGCACTTAGGAAATGGGTGTGTGTACATGGACAGACAGGAGCTCCGGTATCCAGAAGGAAACTATGTCGTTATTTGCTTCTCAATTTTACTTGGATTTCATAAGCATATGTGGGCAAGGGATACTTGGAAAGAGGTCAAGGGTCATATGCTGGGGGCACAGAAAAGTGATTTTAATGTTGATGGTTTTGATTGTTTTGTGTGTGCCCCATCTCTCTGAGGTTCCCTTCCTTCACCTGCAACAAGGGACCCTCTTAAGACCTGAGGATGTTGCAGTAAGAAATGAGAACCTGGTAGTGGTTCCCAATAACCCTAATGCTGAGACCTTTAATACAGTTCCCCGTGATGTGGTGCCCTCCAATGATAAGATTATTTTCATTGCCACTTCATAATTCTGCTACTGTGATAAGTCATCGTGTAAATATTTTGAAGATAGAAGTTTGCCAAAAGAGTCTCGACCCACAGGTTGAGAACTACTGCTTTAGATACATCTCTAGGGTTGAATGTAAGGGAAGGAAATGGCTTCTTACTTAAAATAGACATATTCATCCGTTTTGCTTTCTTAACTCAAATGATCATTTAAAAAGGTAATGATAATTCATATTGCCATTCATAATGTTTTTCCATTGTTGCTATAACAACTGGCCACAAACTATAGTTTGAAACCACACAAACCATGCTAAGTTTCACTAGGACCGAAGTTTGATCTTAATCTCACAGTCTTAAGTCAAAACATAAGAAACCTGAATCACTTCCTGGAGTATCTGTAGGCTAATCCATTCGTTCCCTTTTCTGCATCCATAGGTCACCCATATTTCCTAGGTTCTCTTTCTTCCACCTTCAAAGTCAAGGATTGTATTACTTGGCCATAGCCAGGGAAGTACTAAGATTTAAAGAACTTACGTGATTATATTGAGCTTGTCTGTAAAACTCAGAATTGTCTGGCTCTCCAAGTCCATAATCACTTTTGACTCATGCAGGAATACTGTATTCACAGATTCTGGGAAAGGAATATGGACATCTGTAGAGTAACTGTTATATTGTCTAGAGAGGTAGAATTTTATAAAACCTGTCACTTACACGAATATACCTTTGCAACTTGGACCTCATTTTTAGAAAACACATGGATATTTCTAGAACTTCCCTCCTGTCTCCACATAATTCCTTAATGTCAAAGGTGCTAATCTGAATGTATATTGTTTGAGAAGTGAACATTTTAAATGTTTCCAGCTTTAAAATCAGGTTATGTTCAGGATACATTGGCTAAACTATTTAAAGTGTATATTAATCTGCTATGGGTCAGAACTATTGAACTCTAACAACAAGTCAAGAAATTACATATTTCAGGAATACTGAGGAAAAAATACTGCATCACGAAAATGGAGTCAAATCCATTTCTTGATCCTTTTAAGAATTTACTAAGATCTTCAAATAGACCCATTGCTCTCTTATTCTAGTTATTTTCTTATTACACTAAACTTTTTTTTTCTTTTTGGCCCAAATTATACCCCCTTTCCAATTCTATTCCATACATACCAGGATTCTACTGTAACAGATTCACCCCCAATCTTCCCTTACTGACTGCTTTCTGCTTGGATTCCTCGAGGCTGGTGATAAAATACTGTTATTTATCCTCACCTCTCCATCTATTCACACAGTTTTATATAATTACCATGGTCTCATAAAGCCCAATTTACATACCTAGGTCCAGTCTCTCCCAAATTTGCATAGATCAACTCTCATCAATATTTCATAGACTTATGAAACCTGGTCATTCAGAAATCTTTCTCATCTGAGTTGTCTTACTCACTGTCCTACTGCTGGGAAGAGATACCATGACCAAGGCCAATATTACAAAAGGAAGCATTTATTTAATCAGGGGCTGGATTATAGGCTTATCCGTTATCATCATGGTGGGGAACTTGGCAGTGTGCAAGCTGTCACTGAAACAATAACTGGGAGCTACATCCTGATCCAGAAGCAGGTAGGCAGAGAGGATCTGGCACAGGCTTTTGAAACCTTGAAGCCCACCCTCAATGACACCCTTCCTCCAGTAAGAGTACACCTCCCAATCCTTCTCATCCTCTCAAACAGTCCCACTCCTGGTGACTAATTATTGAAATATATAAGCCTATGAAAACCACCCATATGAATATGAGTTACCACCACATGAGTTAATGAATGGTCATCAAGGACCAGCCTCAGCTTGGAGAGGGTTCTGAGGAAAGGGTATATGAGAGTGGCAAAAGAAACAACTTGAAGTCAATTGTATGTACAAGCTGACAGCCCCGTGTTCTGCTCCAAATAGCTCACAAAAGCAAAGAAATCTTGCAAAAGACTTGTGTGCATCTTGACACTGTTCTTACTAATGGCTCGCTTCAAAACCTTAATGTCCGTTTCACCGCATGTCGCATTTGCTTGTCCCATTTTTACTTAACAAATCTTCCCTTGTTTTCCAAGCTCTATCTCACACCATGGGGTTCACCACACCTTAAATCCATCACAACTTGAACTTGCCCAGTATAGTTCCCTTTTCTTGTCCCAGTCTCTGTTCTGGGAGCCATCTGCTAAGGAATGTTTGGGAAGGATGGAAGAAATGACTCTAAGTCAACCATGGGTATGAGATGACAGCTCTGTGTTCTGCTTCAGCTGGCTCTCCAGTCTGCTCGTCTAGATAGCACAACTTTTGCAGACCCAAGCCCAGTATTTTATTAACATATCAGTTTAACTGTTTACCCAGATTCCCTTTTGATTATCCCAAGAATCAACAAATCCATTTTTTTAAAAAAATATCAAATGAGCTGGTCAGTGGTGGTGCATGCCTTTAATCCTAGCACTTGGGAGGGAGAGGCAGGTGGATATCTGAGTTCGAGTCCAGCATGGTCTGCAGACTGAGTTCCAGGACAGCCAGGGCTACACAGAGAAACCCTGTCTTGAAAAACAAAACAAAACAAAACAAATAAAATATCTAATGAACTCAGAGATCTGCCCGCCTTTGTAAACACAAACAGTAAATTTAGCAGGATAGGATCCTGTTTTGAGATTACCATTCCCACTATGCTTGAACCTAAATTAATCTGTCCCAGGCTGACCTTGAACTCAGGAATGTGCCTGCCTTTGTATCTTTCTGGAAAATACAGCTGCTGTACTGTCAGGTTTTGTATCAACTTGATACAAGCTGGAGTTATCACAGTGAAGGGAGCTTCAGGTGAGAAAAATGCTTCCATGAGATCCAGCTGTAAGATATTTTCTCAATTAGTGATCAAGTGGGGGGGGGCCCATTGTGAGTGGTGCCATTCCTGAGCTGGTAGTTTTGGGTTCTATAAGAGAGCAAGCTGAGCAAGCCAGGGGAAGCAAGCCAGTAAGTACTATCCCTCCATGGCCTCTGTGTCATCTCCTGTTTCATGACATGAAAGAGTTCCAGTCCTGACTTCTTTTGGTGATGAACAACAAGGTAGAAATGTAAGCCGAATAAACCTTATCCTCCCAAACTTGCTTCTTGGTCATGATATTTTGTGCAGAAACAGAAACCCTGACTAAGATAGCTGTCTTTCTTCTTTTAGGTCTGTAAAGCCCGCCATTCAGTTCATATTGCATCCTTATACATTGCTTATTTGAAAAATGATACATTCTCAAACTCATGTTTTCAGAGTTCTTTCCCACAGCCTTAGGGCTATCTTGAAAGTCACATTGATCATTTTGCTGAGGACACTAGGCACACCTTTGCCTCCTGGACTCCTGCTGTTTCTAATTATCACGGAGTCATTAACCTTGGCAGGGAGAATATTTCCCAAAGGAGGAACATAAGGTAAATCATGCACATTATTATACAAACAAGTCTTATGCTTAGCAACCATGAGCACTCATGGAGGCTCAGGCCCTGACTCTGTCACACTGTCCCTTTCACAGCAGTCATGCAGGACTTCTCAAATGACAACTCTGTTATTTCTGTTGCCTCCTAACTGAAGCCTTCCATCCATGGCAATCTTTTATACTATACTGATCACAAGTAATCTGTGATAGCTTCATTTCCCACATTTGTGAGTCCTGTCTCTCACTGGTATCCTTACTATTCTCATGGCCCAAGTCATCATCTCCTACCTGGATTATTACAATTGTTCTGAAATGTTCTTCTTGGTCCCATATATACCTACTGCTCTGTGGGTTCCCTTTGCTTACAGAGTAAACTAGATTTCATGTTACAGATACAAGAACCTACTATCTCTGACATCTACACTATGGCTCAATAATGCAACACTTTCCTAAAATGTTCCAGGACATGGGCTTATTAATGTTGACAAAACAAAACAAACAAGTAAACAAAAAACCCAGTAAAATACTGATACAGTAAATGCCACTGAAATCACTTATGAGCACAATGTCAATTGTAAGTTTCAGAAACTCAAAGCACATTTTGTTTTGTCAAGTTTCATTTCAATTTATAAATAAAATTGCCAAGTATCTTTTATTAGACTATGTTTGCTATTTGTATAAGAATCATGTCTGTATATGTATGTTTGTATATTGATTAGATAGTCAACTCACAAGTGATGAATACAAGGACTACACTTTAATATCTCTTAAAATTAATTAATTGAATAATTTTATATGTTAATCATTAATTTACATTCTAAAGATATGTAAATAAGACAAAGTCATGCACACCTATGATCTCAACATTCAGAAAGAGGTGGCCCAAGAACCACAGCTGAAGATTATACTCAATAAAGAGTGAATTTGAGAAAAATCTGAGATATATTTTATATGGGAAATAGTATATACACATACAATGGAAAGTTGTGTGCATGTGTGTGTAGATCTGTGTGTGTTACACTAAATGAATTTGTGGTCTATAAAGACCATTTTTGGTAGTGAGTATTTTCAGAGGTATTTTTCTAGTAATACCAATGGACCCCCGTAGGAGATTGAAAAAGGAAAAGGGAACTATTTAATGGAGGAGACTTAAACTAGTTCTAGAAGTGTAAGCTTTAAAGGTACAGCATTGAATGCAACTGGGAAATCATTTTTATCATAAGACTGTAGTAAGAAACATCACTTAAATTTAAAAAAAATATATCAGTATCAAGTAAGTTTTTAGAACAAGTGAGATGACCAAAAGCTCTAAGGCTATTGGCCAACTGATGTTCACTTTGTTCATGCTAAAATTTGAGGGACCCACATGCTATCATTTGCATAAGTTGAATTAAAAGGTCATGTTACAGTCATAGTTGCTATCTGACCAGCTTTGGGCAGGTGACCAGATGAAGAACATTCTAACTACATCAGTCTACTAATTCATGGAGAAGTTCATAGCTTAGTTCAGGAAGTTTGGCCTGTTTGGAAGACATAGGTCACGGGGTTCATGGATTTGAAGATTAGATCTTTTCTTTTGGCCATTTTCTGCCATGTGTTCTTTCTGGCCTCAAACTCAAAGCAATATAGCTAGTTAGCCATGGACCAAAACTGCTGGGCTGGGGAGGGAAAGTAAATCTCTCTTCTTATATTGTTTTCTTGTATGTTTTATCATGGGCTTGAGAAGCTAATGCAGCAATGTACTATATATAAAAGTATATTTATATGGATAAGAAATAACGAATTTTGAAAGCCAGTTTAAAGTTGAAGTTATGTCATAAATTCCTAGCTTAGCTAATTAAATGTGTGGTGGTATTCATAATTAAAATACTGAATAGGGTGTGTTTGACAAGTTGGCTAATAGGAGAATCTTGAAAGGTAATGTGGAAAAGAACAGCTATAATATTGATTTTAAGATATTCAGTAAATAATTTAAAATGTGGATCTATTATGTCTTGTATTCTGGATTCGTCAAGCAATGTCAAGTCAAGAAAATAACTTTTGAATGAACAAATGAATGAATTTAACCTGACCTGCAGGAGATTTTACAGGAGTCAACTTGTCAGGGTCAATGTGTCACACATTCCACTCACTGAATGTATTACAAGTAATTTGCTGCTAACAATTTTTAAAATCCCTCCAATTGTTTTTTTTTTTTTTTTTTGAAAAGGGTAGATTGAGTCATGACATTCTCACTTATATTCCAGCTTCATTTTCTGAATGAAAGATAAATGGGTGATTGAAGCTGTATTTCCAAGAAACACAAGAGATTCTAATTGCGAACAGTTCTGGTGATGTCTCCAAGCGCGAGATTTACCCTTGAGATAATGTGTTATAGAGAAAACAAGAAATGAAATGAATTGAGTTTCCAGAGATTTGGCAGAGGAAGCTTCCAGGTAAAAGGAAGTTATTCAAGATCACAGAGCTGATAGTAGCAGAGGTTGGGATGGGCTTGGCCCAAGCAATGACGCCAACAGACCTATAAGAGCAAGATGGAATGTTTTCAGGGTTCCGGTGGACACATGGACAGATGAGGTCTTATGGCTTTTAGTTAATGAATGAACACATTGGGAAACAAGCATTTTCTTCACTAGAAGAAAGATAATAACTTCTTATCCTGTGTCAGTGTGCCTTACCAACTGGTCAAAAAGACATAGAAATGAAAAACTATTTAAAAGGCAGGGAATCTTGTTCAAAGAGGACAAAACCAAAGAAGCGTTTACTGGTCAAGGTTTTTCAGGCAAGCTTCCAAAGAATGAGAAGGCTGATGATACCTTGCAGCACATGAAATGCACACAATACAAGTAAGGTGTATGGCTTTGTCACTCAAGGTCATGCCGACCTTCTTGACGATGGACCCAAGTACTCCCTTGTAAGTTAATCACCACTTGCTTTGGAGTTGGTGACTGTTTCAGCTTGAGATTTTGTTCGGCGCAGGCATATGAAAGGGTGCTGTAAATTCTGTATTTGTTTATATAAGGTCAGACTAACCCAGAGGTCTTTTAAGTCCTGCAAAAATGGGAAAACCTTAAATGAGTCTATCCTTGGGTGTGTGATTGTGCAAAAAGATAACTTATTCTCTGCCACCCTACAAGGTCACACTACTCTTAACGCTAAGTGCACTTGACTGAAATAGTAACCATGCAGTGGAATGCAAAATAGACTTGAAACATGGACATTTCTGGAAAGTTATAAAATATTTTTTCAGAGTATACAAGGAGCAAACCTCTACATGGAGAAGAGCATCAACAGAGAATGACTTTAAGGAATCACAAAAGATAGCCTTCAGTTCTAAAGTTTAATATCTCACTGACTCGTGGCGAAACAATCAGCATCCATCTTGGGGTAGAGCAGACTACTGGCCTGAAATTAACAATTAATTTTATATTAAGTTTAGGAGGATGAGAGCGACACAGTCAATACTGCTAGCAAACAGCATGATTTATATATCACTTTTAATTAAACATGAATTCTTTAAAGTTATTTAAAAAATGAACACATTGAAATTGGTTCCCTCATCATAAATATTTTAATAGGTGTATAATGGGTACATTTTTTACAATTCTTTTCAAAGTTAGTATCTATCTGTCCCGCCTTTCCAAATGCCAGCAGATGGATCAAAACAGTGCCCCAGAGGTAAATGGCCGAAAGAATAATTTCAGCAGCTGATAATTGAACTGAGATGAATTTTATATTTTAAGTCATCTCTTTAAAAAGGAATAATGTGTAATTTGGAAGTAACCATTCTTTTTTTTAAATTCTCTTCAGTAATACATGTTTGTCAGCTTTTATAATTGAAATTTGAGCTTAAAAACTTATGACTAAGTAGCATTCAGGAGGAGACAGAGAATAGCTATAGGTCAAGGTTGCATTAAAGATCTTCAATAAGAAGGTTAGCATTTTTTTCCTCCAGAGAAGCATTTTGTTTTCTTTAGTGGAGGCCATTCTGGGAATATTTAGAAAGATGGAAGATGATTAACTTTAACTTGGGCAATTCAATAAAATTGAGATACATTATCTTAAAGCATTGATTTCCTAAGAAGGACAGTGCAAAAAAGATGATGTGGTAAAGAAAGCATGAATGAGGACACAAATGACAGGGAGAATTTACTTTGTATTGATAAACCACAAAGTTGAACAAGGTGGAATTACACTATAAATATTTAACTTTAGGGATGTGTGAGTAATAAGAGTTCTCTAAATCTGAGTTACGTTCTGTGAATTATCTCATGCATATTTTATGTCAGAAGTAGTAATAGAATACTTATTAATTTTCAGGCACCATGCTAGGAAACAGCAAGACAAAGATATATGTAGTTTCCAGTCACCTGGAGCCTACTGGCTAGTGAGGGTGATAATAGACAGTCATGAAATGATGGCCGTGCATGTAATTGCACCCAATACCTAAAGGCTGCTTAAGAGAAGAAAATGTGTTTAGCTTGACAGATCCTGCTCTACTGAGAGAGTCCAGACACTGTACAAATGTCCTTGTTGAATCAGAGTTGAAGTGACTCTAATAAAAGTGACTTTGAAAGAAAAGCTGTTGAATGAATGGGAAGAAGATCCTTGTCTGTCGCCACAGGCAGCATGACTGACCTGGACATTCTAAAGAAGTGAAGTTGGAAAACAGAAAGCAAAGTGTTGGGGCAATGAAGAAGGAGACATGGTATTTGAGGATTTAGTTTGTACTAAAGCGCAAGAAACCTCCGTGGGTTTTAAATAGGATGAAATAATCATTTTCTTTTCTTATGATCTCTCTGTCTCTATAGCAAAGATGACCCTTCTAAGGACCAGCATGCACAGAGCAGGAAGAGTAAGATCTGTTGCCTATCTTAGATAGATGCAATTACATGTTACATTTGGATGATAGAAGTGATAGAGATTCAGACAGTACTAGGTTTCAATAACAATTAGAAAAGAATGTATTACTGCTTGTCGAATTACTATGTGCTATTTAAATTTTTAGAGAGGAAAATTGGATGTATCATTCATACTGATTTTTGTTTGCTTGCTTGTTTGTTTGATGGATGGATGGATGGATTGATTGATTATAACACCTCAGACTTTGGAACAGAAATTATTGGCAATTATGAAAAAGCTAACAGGACTCATGGTAAATTAGAAAGTTGATGTTAGAATGATGTCTAGAATAAGCGAAAGTGATATTGCTAAGAACAGAGGCAGAGCCACCCCTCTAGAATAGACTGAGGGTCTCTGGTGTCTAGTGTAGTCTTAAAGATGATCACAAAGTGTTCTCTTCTATCTTTGTGTCTCAATAGTCAAAATGTAGCTGGGAAGCAATACATCCTGATTCATAGGCCAGGGTTTAATTTATCTTCAGCCCTCATCCTCAGAAGATAAGTCCTGTCTCCCGCAGGAGAGAGTTCCCCTCATTGCGCATCTGTGGAATTCATAGGATCATTTGGAGCAGTCCATCTTTTTTCTCCATTATGTGAATACCTAGAGTTGAAAGTCAGACTTTGTAGCAGGCACCTTTATCCACCAAACCATCTCTCCCACCCTGATACAACACCTAGATGCTGTTACAGAACTATGTTAAATGAAATGAACCAGTTGCAAAAAGACAAACATTATGTGATATCACTCATATTTAAAAGTTGATTAGCCCCAGGGCTATCCACAACAGAGAAAGGTGTAGCTCTAAGCAGTCAACGTGGTTTTGAATCATATGTTGTTAGTGTGCACTATTTCACAGTGTGAACACTTAGGTCTGATGGGTCCTTGTAAGGACAGCATGTGGACTGTGATTTCAGACCCTTCCCGAGACCGCCATGTGCTCAGCCACTGGTCATTTTTATGTGTTCCTTTACCAGTGCCCATCTCCTCTGCCCTCTTCCTCATCAATGGCAATGAAAGAGGATGTGGTTTTCCTCTTTGATGAGAGAAATACTTTCTTGATGAGATCTGAAGATAGCTCGTATATACTGATTTCTTATTTAAGGTTTCTATCACAGTGATAAAACATCATTGTGACCAAAAGCAACTTGGGAGAAAAGGGTTTATTTGGCTTAAGCATTCTAATCACGGTACATCATGAAGAGAAGTCAAGGAAGGAATGCAAGATGACAACCTGGAGGCAAAAACCAAAACAGAGACCGTGGAAGAATGTTGCATACTTCCTTTCTCATCATGGCTTTCCCAGCCTGCTTTATTGCAGCACCCAAGGCCTCCAGCCTAGGAATGACACCACCCATAGTGGGCTGGACTCTCCCACATCAACCATCAATTAAGAAGAAGAGACCCCATGTGCTTTATCACATCCCAGTTTCCCAATCCCAATTTCCTCATTTGAGGTTTCCTCTTCCCAAATGACTCTAGCTTGTCTTGAGTTGACTTAAAACTGGTCAGTGTCATGTATGGGGAGAAACTCTGTGTGTGCTCAGATGTCTCCTGCTAACAGTGTTAAGTACCTTAAGTAATCCAGGTTACTTGGTTGTTCATCAGGTTGACTGGTGCTGCTGTTGTTTGGTTGGTTTCAAATCTCTATGCTATTTTTATTTCTTTGTTTTTGTGACTCATCGCCTTGAACAAATAAGTCTTTAATGTGTGCTCTGAGAAGAATTCAAGAAAGAAGGATCATCACCATCACTGTCATCATCATCATCACCATGGGAACTTCCACATAGCTCCAGTCATGTGCTAGGCATCCTTCTCGTGTTTAAGAGGTCCATTAGGAGATTAAATTAAAGTAATTGAATTTTCACATTATTTTAATAAATTAAAACGTATACCAAATTTTAAAACATTTGATTCTGGACAGGAAAGTGCCTTTGGGTTGGTCCTTGATGTCCATTTTATTTGCCTCCACCCTTTGCTTCTACATATGCAGCTATTGCTAAACAAGAGACTGCTATTAGCTAAAATGAGCACAGTTCAAATATTGTTACTAATGGACCATTTATCGTTCTCATCTTAAAATTTTAAGACCTTTTACTTCCATGAATATATTTTGCAATGACTGACCACTTCAACATAATGAATATGTTTCTTAACCAAATGAGGGGAAAGGAAAAGGGTCTTCTCACTCCCTCAGTAGCATACGGAGTAACAAACCCCTGATGAGGAACAGCAACACATTATAAACATCAGCCTGTAATTATTTAGGAAAAAAAATTCTAAGAAGATGAGGTTGTACTCTGACCTCCATTCGTACTCCTGGCTTGTGTGTGTCAATACTCACACACCCACATCCCTACCTCCTACCTCCCTGTCTTTCTTGGTTACTCCTTTCCAACACTGTGGGTGCTGGCCATAGAAGCTCTTCTTTGTCTAAAGGCACTATGTGTTTTGCTTTCATAAGCAAGAGATAGTTCTTATGTGTGTTGCCCTCCTCACACACACAATATTTTTTCTGGAAAGCTTCCACTAAGATCTCCTTGAGTAGTTCTCAGTGTTGCCTCTTGCTTGTGTCTTTTCTCTCAACCTCTGAAAACTTGTGTATGAGTACAGATTATAGATAGATGCTAAATAGATAATGATAGTTTTTTTTTAAAAAACATATGGGGAAAGCTGTTGAGTGGCTTTTTATTGTGATTAAAATGCTGTCTTTTGGACAAGACAGATGTTGTACTCTTGAATTCACAGGAGTGACAGTGACCTACACAAGACCTGCGCAAGGTCAAGCTGATGGTATGAGTCAACATTCCAACAGGCAGCCAGCGCAGATTTCCTCAGTGCAGTGCATTCCCTTTGGGTCTACAGTAATCACTAGGGGGATTACTCTCTTTCTTCTTTCTTAAAAATTCTACTCTCTATTCCCAATAATGTTCATCAAGTGCTTCCTTTCTTCACCATGTCACGCTACCTTCCATTTTCTTGACAACAGACACCATACTGGATTGGAGATGATTTCTGTCTATGGCTTGAACTTCTGCTTATCCAAAGATTACTGACAATAGACTTTGTTCATATATTTGCTGGACATAGTTCATGTGATCTTTTGAGAAAATTCATTCAGTCCTGTGCTTCTTTGATAATCAGTTTGTGGTTTTCTTGATTGAGATTTTAAATTTCCTGCTCTGTGTGGGTATTAAGCCTGTATCCGAGTTATTTTTGGCAATCTATTAATTGTGTTCTGTAGATTGTGCTTTCATTGTGCAGACTTTTGGCCTGTTTTTCATTTTTGTTACCTTACTTTTGGACTCTTATCCAAGTGGTCAATGCCAAACAAACATCATGGGTTTTCTGTGTTTTCTTCTAGAACTTTGAAAGTTTCAAGATTTAATTAAGCTTTTGGTCCATTGTGAGTTGAATTTTTGTGAGCATTGTATGTAAAAGACCTAATTTCATTCTTCTGCATGTGCATACACACATTTTTTTGTCAAAGACATTTCTTGAGGAATTAAACCTTTAAAAAATGTGAAGGAAAAGACCTTCTATACTTTCAGAGGGAATGTAAGTGTGTCTAGTTTCTAAGAAAAATGGTGTAGAAGTTACTCAAAAAAATTAAAAGTTGAACTAATTCATCATCAAGAAATCTTGAGTGCCTATCCAGAGGAAGTGGAGGCAAGAGCAAAACATAGGCCTGCCCTCCCATGATCATGCCAGCATTATTCACAGCTGAGCTATCAAAACAAATAGGAGCCCATTAACGTGATTTGAGCATGACCTAGGAAAGTTCATGAGTTGGAAGCCTGACCTTCAATGTGGCAGTTAGGAAATGAGGCCTAATAGGAAGCATTTTAGGTCATGGTAACATTACCCTTGAAAACTGATTGATGCAATTTCCATGCGAGTGAATTAGTTAACACAATAGCAAGCTGTTCATCCAGACCCCTTTCTGTTCCCATTTCACGTGCACTTGCCTGGCCTTTTGCTCTTTTATCATTTTATCAAGCAATGCAATTACTCCCCAAAAAAAAGGCAGCTAGATGCCAATGTATCCTTTTGGACATTGGAGCCTCCAGAACAAGCCAATGTAAATACCATTTCTGTATAAATTATTCTGTTTCAGCTATTCTATAACAATTTTTAATTATGTGCATGTGTATGTTTCCAAGTTATGTATACATATGTATGGGAGCCAGATATAAGATCCCCCGAAAGTGGAATTACAGGTAGTTGTATGCTACCTGATACACTGGCAGCCGGACTAGGGTCCTCTACGAGAACAGCATATGCTCTTACCCGGTGAGCCACTTCTCTAGTATCCTAAAGTTTCAAGTACTCTGATAAGTCAGCATAAAATGGACTAAGATATCAATTGAAGAATGAATGCATACCCCAAATGCAATTGACCTGTACATATGCACATTGGTATCAATTCAAAAGAAAAAAAAATACTGCCATTTGTTTTAATATAGGTGAACCTGGTGGGCTAAATGATAAGTTTTAAAAAAGCCAAGAGTAGAAAAGCAAATGATTGGGGCTGGAGAGATGGCTCAACTGTTAAGAATACTGACTGCTCTTCCAGAGGTCCTGAGTTCAAATCCCAGCAACCACATGGAGGCTCACAACCATCTGTAATGAGATCTGATGCCCTCTTCTGGTGTGTCTGAAGACACCTACAGTATACTTGTAGTAAATAAATAAATAAATCTTTTTTAAAAAGAAAAGAAAGTGATTTTTGATTATTTGTGGATTTTTTTAAATTCAATGTCCCATTCACTTAAGTGAGTTGCTCTGGATTTGCTCAGAGCTTAGGGTCAGGTAAAAGAAGAAAATGTTTATCTAAGGGTACAAAATTTCACCTTAAAATTGAGATTTGGGGATTAAAGACTACAGTAGAACAACTGTAGTTAATGATACTGGACTGTGTAGTGTATACTTGAAATCTGTTAAGTAGTTGAGTCCTTAAGCATCCTAAGTGATGACGTGTGGTACCCGTATTTGACCTAATGAAGTAATTATTTCATATTACATACATATATCAAGTCATCACAACATACACAAATACACTTGAAATGATTATAATTTTGTTTCTCAAGTTATATCAATAAGACAAAAATTTAAATTTAAGGTTATTAAATAAAAATGATTAAACTATAAGAGAATCAAGTATACAAACCTAAGCTAAACTGAATAAAAGTTGAATTGACCATGATATAAAAATTATTGAAATGTATCCAAAAATTACGTTTGCCATAATATTCAAATTTATCTCACAATATCCAAACCTCACAATGCTACTAGGTCTATTAATTTCTGGGATATTTTATTTCTCAAAACTTCAAGGGACACAAATATTGTTTTGTGTATTATAAATTGATTTAAAAACAGTTGATAAATTGTTTACAAGTGTATGTCATGTTAACACAGCTGAAAAAAATTCTTTTGGGAATAGAATAATATAACATTAATTTAAAATAAATATAAAACATCTTAATTTAAATTTTGAAACAAAGCTGCTCCACTAAATGGGAAATCATTAGCTGGTGAGAGACTTAGGAATGAATGAATTAATGCAGGTCTTGGCTATCATGATTCAATCCTGCTTCTGAGCCACTAGGTCTGGAGCCAATGCTGTATTCCTGCAGACTCACAAGCAATCCTAATGATTCTAACCAGACCATCCTCATCCTAACAGGACATTAGCTGATAAAACCATTAATGGGAAATAAATATTTATTTGGACGTATCATTGGCATTTAACCACTACATACATATCAGGACAGTCAGTTCATTTATAAGGAATAAAATCAAATGATCCCTTCATGGGATACATTAGTATAATTGCTAAGTAAAGTTAATTTTAAAGTGAGCAGACCTAGTTTCTATTACATAAACAGTAATATGCTTGTAATTTTGAAATATGCCTAACACTAGACCCTAACATAGAAATGCTATAGGAGAAATTATAAAATATAACTATTTAAAAGAATGAAATTTCTGCATAATAAAAATCTATAACATGAAATTTAGTGAAAAATTATTTTTAAAAATATTTTGAACATGTTAAAATCTGAAGATTAATGTCTTTAATACTTGAAGTGTTACTATCAATAAGGAATGAATAAATAAATATGTTGAACAGTTGAACAATATAGATTAATAATATAAGAAGGAATGATTTATATGATCTGAAGAGAACAGAGAGTAACCCAGCTGTAGTTTATAGTAAACCTTCAAACTACAATTTGTCCTGCCTAAGGAGTGTGCTGGCATCAGAGCGTAGCAGGAATAATCGTGAAAAAGAAAAAGGAGACTTTAGCAACTGATGGGAAGAGATGCAGAGTACATAGCCAAACTTTAGGTGGAGCTCAGGGAGTCCTGAGGAGGAGGGGGAAAGAAGGATCCAAGGAACCTGCAGGGTTAGGGAGAGAACAAGGCCAGCCCACAGAATCAACTGACTGAGAGTCTGTAATTCAAGAAGCTTAAGCAAGAGATCAGGGAGCCTGTAGTGGGGCCTGGTGGAGACAGGACTGGGTATGAGCTTCCACCAGGTCAACAGCTGTTGTGGGCATAAGGCTTGTTTATAAAATAATGTACATATTTTTGAATATTTCACATATTCTCGAAGGAATGACCTCCCTGTAGAAATTAATGACTCCTTGAGAATTAGAAGCAACATGAACCTAGGAGTAGAGGGTGTGGCTAACCTCACAACAAAACGATAAACATTGGAACCTTCAGGATAGCTCTTAAGGCTGTGGGAAAGAGCTCTAAATACATGAATTCAAAATATATATAATGTCTCAACTATGCAGAATGTAAGAATGCAGTTTGAATTATGACTGACTTCGTGAATCTAAAGGAACAAGGGCAGCTCACTATAAGCCAGCTTGTCAGAAAGACATAAAGGCAGGCAAATTCAAGGTCAACCTGGGACGCAGCAAGTTTTTGCCCAGGAGTGGTAGAAATGGTAATTTCAGGGCAAGGTTCTTTTTTTTTTTTTTTTTTTTTTTTTTCTTTTTTTTTTCTTTTTTTTTTTCTTTCCATTTTTTATTAGGTATTTAGCTCATTTACATTTCCAATGCTATACCAAAAGTCCCCCATACCCACCCACCCCCACTCCCCTACCCGCCCACTCCCCCTTTTTGGCCCTGGCGTTCCCCTGTTCTGGGGCATATAAAGTTTGTGTGTCCAATGGGCCTCTCTTTCCAGTGATGGCCGACTAGGCCATCTTTTGATACATATGCAGCTAGAGTCAAGAGCTCCGGGGTACTGGTTAGTTCATAATGTTGATCCACCTATAGGGTTGCAGATCCCTTTAGCTCCTTGGGTACTTTCTCTAGCTCCTCCATTGGGAGCCCTGTAATCCATCCATTAGCTGACTGTGGGCATCCACTTCTGTGTTTGCTAGGCCCCGGCATAGTCTCACAAGAGACAGCTACATCTGGGTCCTTTCGATAAAATCTTGCTAGTGTATGCAATGGTGTCAGCGTTTGGATGCTGATTATGGGGTGGATCCCTGGATAAGGCAGTCTCTACATGGTCCATCCTTTCATCTCAGCTCCAAACTTTGTCTCTGTAACTCCTTCCAAGGGTGTTTTGTTCCCACTTCTAAGGAGGGGCATAGTGTCCACACTTCAGTCTTCATTTTTCTTGAGTTTCATGTGTTTAGGAAATTGTATCTTATATCTTGGGTACCCAACTACCTTATCAGCTGTGCTTAACAAAGGCAGACAGATCTCTGAATTCTTTTGCAATGTTAAGAAAGAAAGAAAGAAAGAAAGAAAGAAAGAAAGAAAGAAAGAAAGAAAGAAAGAAAGGAGGGAGGGAGGGAGGGAGGGAGGGAGGGAGGGAGGAAGGAAGGAAGGAAGGAAGGAAGGAAGAAAGAAAGAAAGAAAGAAAGAAAGAAAGAAAGAAAAGAAAGAAAGAAAAGAAAGAAAGAAAGAAAGAAAGAAAGAAAGAAAGAAAGAAAGAAAGAAAATATATATATGCTTGCTGTCTCCTAAGAATCAAAGGGCTGGTTTCACAGCATCCTGACTCATAAAATAATGTAAGGGAAACCTGGCGTAGATGACTGGATTGATATGTTAAAAAAAATTAAAAAGGAGACTGGACCTATGTTCTGCAGGAGAGGAGTCATTCACAGAATTTCTTAGGATAAAAAGAGAACTGCTTGGAGAACTGACAGACATAGAGATGTGCACACACACAGACATACACACGAATGCACAGACACACACACACACACTCACAAGCAGGCAAAACATGGGCAGAGAGATCTCTTAAAAGAGCAAGCACACAGAATATAGACAGAGAAATCTCCAGAGAGAAAGCAGAACATAGATGCAGACTGGAAAAGCTATATCAGGTAGAGCACAGGTCATCAGCTTGTATCCACGATTTGACTTTTGAGTCTTTCTTTTTGACACTCTCAGACATCCCTTCTCTCAGAAACCCTCTCCAAGCCGAGGCTAGTCTTTGATATTGTAGCAGTCTGACCAAAGTCCTTTGCATGCATGTTATGGATGAGTACCTTGGTGGTTTTGTGAGGCTCCTAACATGGGAGCAGGAGCTGTGCCTGACTCTTTTGCCTACTTGTGGAAAACCTTCCTTCCTACTAGGCTGCCTTGTCCAGCCTGGATGTGATGATGTGTACCTGGTCTTACTGTAGCTTATCATTCGATGCTAAGTTGATGTCCCTAGGAAGCCTGTTCTTTTCTGAGGGGTGGCAGAGATGGGTGGTGTGGATCTGCGGGGAAAAAGGGGGTAGATAGAGGGAGCATGGGGTGAGAAGAGGGAGGAGAAATTGAGATGGGGATAGATGAAGGAAGTTGAGATGAGAGAATATAAATAAATGCATACATACATGCATACATACATACATACATACATACATACATACATACACACATATATAAAATAGATCATTAGCAGACCATATTTTAAAGACCCAAACTAGAGGGATGATTGCAACTTACAATATCAAATTTAAATTTTAGCTATCTTTTCCCACATGACATTATACTTTGCCCTTATCCATCTCCTTCCCCTATTGCCTTCCCTATTATGTGTTTCTCTTCCCACCTTCCAATGTTCAGCCTCCTGCTCTCAGATCACACAACTTGATATACTTTCTATTAACTTCCGCATATTAAATATGAAAAGTATTTCTCCACGACCTAGATTCTTATTCCAAGTCTGGAAAATACTGAATTGCAGCTAGACATTTTTTTTTTCTGACATTGCAAAAAGACACAGTTTCTCTTCGATGCTGTGGAATTCATCTTAAAAATGTTGTCATGAAATAAAGAAAAGAGACCAAGGGTACAGAAATGAACTGGGGTGAATATGATCTATTTGGAAGAAATTGTCTCTATAAAACTCAACACCAAGAATAGTGAGTACATGTCAATAAGAAATATTTTAACTATACCCAAGAAAACAGGAAATAAAATATTCCCACACCAGTAAAGCCAAAAGGAAGGAACACACACACACACACACACACTATCATCACCAACATCAAAATAACAGAAATTAAAAATCATTGGTAATTAATCTCTCTCAACATCCATGGATTCAATTACCCAATAAAAATAAACAGGCTAATGAAATGGATGTGAAAATATGATCCGGCATTCTACTGCATACAATGCCCCTCTGCAAAAACAACAGGCATTACCTCAGAGTAAAGGGCAGGAAAGAGGTTTTCCAAGCAAACTGACTGAAGAAGCAAGCTAGAGTAGCAATTCGAATATCTAATAAAATAGACTTTCTACCAAAAGAGATGGGGAAGGATACTTCATATTCATCAAAGGAAAAATCCATCAAGATGGTGGCTCAATTCTGAACATCTATGCCCCCAATGGAAATGTACCAAATTTTATAAAGGAAACTTTAATAAAATTTAAATCACATGCTGAACCCCACACATTAATAGTGGGAGACCTCAATACCTGACTCTTACCATTGAACAGGTCATTGAGACAAAACCTAAACAGAGAAATAATGAAACTAACAGATGTTATGAATCAAATGAACCTAACAGTTATCTACAGAACATTTCACCCAAACACAAAAAAATAATATACCTCCTTTCGCAAACCTCACAGAGCATTCTCCAAAACTGACAATGTACTCAGTCCCAAAGTGAACCTCAACAGATAGAGAAAAGGCAGTCAACTCTCAATACAGAACTTCATTTCTTTCTTTAGAGACTTGGAGTTCTTTTTATACAGATCATTCACTTGCTTGGTTAGAGTTACACCAAGATATTTCTTGGTGTAACTATTCAATACAGAACTTGAAGTTCTAGCTAGAGAAATAAGACAACTAAAGGAGATTGAGGGTTTACAAGTTGGAAAGAAAGAAATCAACATACCTCTATTTGAAGACTTTTGGGAAATAGTTCTGATGCTTTGTCTTAATTCAGCTTCTAAAAGCCCTTCCTTTAGATATTGAGGGTCCCTGCCCTCAACTGGCTTTGATTGGTAATAAAGAATTGCCATGCAGCCAATGTCTGGGCAGGGAGACAGAAGTGGGACTTTTGAGCAAGGGACTGAGAGAATCATGATGATAAGGAAGCAAAGAGAAGAGACATATATCATACTTTATAATTCACATAATTGTTATGGCTGTGCTCAATTTATGTTTGAGAGAAGAGCCTTTTTTTTATCAGACAGAAAGGGTGAGATGTTGGGAAATGGTTGTAATGGTTTGTCTTAATTCAGCTCCCAAAACAGTGTTTCCAGATGCTGAGGGTTCCTGCCTCTAGCTGGCTTGATTGATGATAAAGAATTGCAGAGCAGTCAATGACTGGGCAGGAAGAAACTAAGTAACAAGAAAGGCCAAAGGGAGGATGCTTGAATTTAAGTCAGTAGAGAAAATAAATTAGAGACTGGAAGTGGAAGGAGAGGGGGACCTGGGTGATCAAGGAGACAGAAAAGGAAGCTGGGGTGGGAATCAGGTGTGGGGCAAACAGGGATAGCAGGTGAGAGGGCAGGAAGGTAAAGAGAAATCAGAGGAGGGCATCTCTGATACTAGCCAGATACCTGGGATGCAGGAGGATCTCCAGGATGTGGAGGTGGCTCTAGCTGAAACCCTAACAACGGGAGATATGGAAGCTGAAGTTGCCCCCTCCTGAATCAGAGCTGCTGACACCAAATTTACCTTGCCTACAAGATATTTAGGGATAAAAATGGAGCAGAGATTGAGGGAATGGCCAACAAATGACTTGCCCAAGGTGAGGCTCACCGCATGGGAGAGAGCCAACTCCTGACACTATTTAATGATACTCTGTTATGCTTGCAGACAGAAGCCTAACATAACTATCCTCTGAGAGTCTCTATTCAACAGCTGATGGTAACAGATGCAGAGATCCACAGCCAAACATTAAGCTGAGCTCAGGGAGTCCTGTGAAAGAGTCGGGGGGAAGAATTGAGGAAGCCAGAGGGGCCAAAGACACCACGGAAAGACCTAGGAAGCCAAATAACCTGGGCCCATGGGGGTTCACCAAGACTGAACTACTAGCCAAAGAGAATGCATGACTGGGCTTAGACCCTTTACACATTCGTAAGTGTAAGACTCTGTCGAGCCTTAGTTTACCGGAGACCCCCTGAGTGAACCACGTGGAGCTGGGATCAATGCAAAAGCAAGAGGAATTTTATTTAATCCAGCATGCTGGGGTCACCCTACACACTGGGAGAGAGTGACCCTGCGTATCACATCCAGTGAACCTTTATACAGTTCTCAGGGCTACCACCATTAGGCACAATATGATTGGCAGAACAGTGGTGACTTTTAAACTGATTGGGAATGAGGTGGGTGGCCAATGGTCTCAGAATGCGTCTATGAGCTTCAGTGGATGGTCCCTCCTCCCTGTGGTGTGAGGAATGTAATTAGCCCCTCCCTTCTGGAGGGGAGGGGCGCCTATGTTCTTCATTACCTTTCGCTTTCAGGGGGGGTTGGGGGGGGGGGGACCGGTAGAATTTTCTAACGGCTGAGCTGACGTCTTCATAAACAGATATGCAGCGTGGTTTTCATGTGGGTCCCCTAACAATTGGAGCAGGGGCTGTCTTTGAGCTAGACTCTGTTGCCTGCCTTTGGATCCCTTTCCTCTGCCTGGGCTGCCTTGAATGGCCTTAGTGGGAGAGGATGTGCCTAGTCCTGATGAGACTTGGTGTGCCAGTGAGGATTGTCACTTGTAGGACAGGGGACTCCCCTGCTCTGAGAAAAGGGGCAAGGGAGAATGGGGAATGGGGATGTGGGAGTGAGACTGTAAGGAGAGGAGAGACAGGCACCGTGATCAGGATGTGAGGTGAATAACTTTAAATAAAGGCTTGGTGTCACACTCACATTCCAGTTCAGAGCAGGAGACTCTCCAGAGAGAGGGTCTCTGCCTTTCTCTTCCTCAGAATTTCCTGGATGCTAAGCTGCCCCGCGACTGGTCCTGTCATTCTTGGAACATCCCCATATTTTTCAAAACATGAACTTGGTTTACTTCCTGCAGCATTGCGATGAGGGGGGTTCTGACTCCAGTGGTGTGAAACGCAGTACTCTGCTCCAAGTCATTAGGACCAAAGGCAACCTCAGGTCATGTCTTACAGCTTAGTTTACAAGAGCCTCGGTTCAGGCTCAAGTTCTTCAGTAATTATAGTTCATAATGGCAGCGGTGCTTAACGGGTGGAGCACGGGGATAGAACTATGAACACTTTCGCAAGAAGAACCCACACTCCGACTTTCCATTATCAGTAGAAGGATGAATGTTTTTTAAGTGCAAATTATCTCATTTCATAGAATGGTATCCTTCCCAAACACTAGGCACCTTAACAAATGCAATATTCTTTTGAAATAAAAGAAGATTGCACTTTAATTTCCCCAAGATTAGAGTCAGTGTTATATAGCATAATTACCAATATCAAAATATTCACTTTTCATGACTCTCACATATTTTAGAAAATCTCACATATTTTAGAAAAATTTCAGAATAAAGAATTAGGTAATTGTTAATCTTAAAATGGTAATACACTGTCATATAGCCTAGGAATTTTATAATGAAAGGGTAACTTCATTCCCTTTCAAATGAAAGGATACAGCTTGAGAGCTTTAGGAAGTACTTAGTAAATTCGATTTTTTTATTGTGAATTTGCTAACATGGGCTCCAAAACCACTGTTTCAAGACTTTTTTCAAATAGGTGTTCCCACTGAAATGTAGTGAAATGGGAAGATATTATCTCAAAGAGTGATTACAATTACATTTTTAATATGCATAAATTAACATTGAGGAAATGTGGGGTCTTAACCAGCATTTGCTATTTCACATTTCTCAGAAATTTAACTGAAAGTGAGGTTTTGACAGAAGAAAAAAATGAGTGTTACAGGAGAGCAGGCAAGATTAACTTAAAAGATTTTTGGATTGTTTGCTTTGTTTTATGATTGCTGTGACGACAGCTGTAAAGCCAGATTATATTATTCAAAAGTTTATCGGTTGAGTAAAAGCAAGAGTAACTGTTTATATGAACGTATATGGAACAATAATTACCTTATCTGTTACGCAAAGCTTTTCTTTCCTTCCTAAACTATTTCAAATCAAAACCTTAATTACCAATGTTTACGAACTTATTTATCAAATACATCCAAACCTAGGAACAAGTCACTTTTGGAAAATCACATATATTTTTGCTTCTAATGTTAAAGCGTTGGATTGAATGAACTAAAATTCATTCTGCTTATTACTAGCCTGCCTAAGAAGTATTTGTTGATAAATCCAACACTGGGCTGGCAGTTTATTCTATGATTATAGCAGAGATAAACGCTGTAGCGTAAATGCAAAGCCAAGTGAACTAAAATAATGGGAGATGTTCACAGCCCTTTGGAGAAAATCCTTTTTCCATGGCAGGATAAAAACATAAACAAATTTTCTCTCCCATTTTATAAATTGGTGACTCTCAATTTCTTATTAGTTATATTAAGTAAAATGCGCCCCAGTGAGCATTTGCCAAAACCCACACTGATACTTAGGGAAATAACAGCACTCCGTGGCTAGGTTTTTTGCCTACAGATAACAGGTTTCTGAGCGCTTTCAGTCTTATCTGGTTTATTCTGATGGCTTATATGCCAGAGATGTGATCTTACAGTTTTATTAGATATCTGATTGTTTGTTGGAAGTGGCCTTCAGCCTCCACGTGAGATGACCTCCAGATAATACTCTTCTGGGGCATTACGTCCCGCTTCAGATTATCGGCCCCAAAGGTTAAACTGTCATCCAGGAATGGAAGGGATTTTTACCTTTTATTCTCAAACTGCAGGTAAAATCTCCTGTCAGCTTATGTCTGGGCTCAGGAGCCTCAAGGGGCTGATGCAGGGAAATTGAGCTTGTTTGGTTTAGTCGAAGGTAATGTTCTCCACACAACCGTTGCATTTTATTGTTTATTGATTTGATAAAGCATGGATGGTGTGTGTGTGTGTGTGTGTGTGTGTGTGTGTGTGTGTGTGCTTTCTCTCGACAGCAAATTTTAATGTCATACTACGCAGACAGGCTATCAAACTAGATTTTATGGACTCTCAAACTCAGATCTGTGCTATCCCAACATAGCAATTGCTATGCTCTTAATCTTCACTTTTGTTGAAGGTGGGGCTGGACAATTAAAGTTGAAACAGAACCCAAGCAGCAGCTGGACATTTGCCTTCTTCCTCTACTTGCAACAAAGGCAGGGCTAGCTACTTAGGGTTTAAAGGGCAGAATAGAAGGTCACCCTTTTTTGTCAAGATGCAAATAAAGGCAGTTTCAGACAGAAGGTCAAGGCAAGGTGAATATCAGCACCTGAGCCACCAGGAGTGATTTTGTATTGGGAAGCTGATCTCAGAAAATGGGAACTTTTTCAAATGTTTCCCAGAGTTATGAAAGGAAGCAGTTACCCCTGATGAACAGTTTAAATAGGGTTACCACACGGAGACCGCGGCGTGGGTACCACATGCCATCTTTTTCGATGGTAAACATTACCAGAGATACAGAGCATCCTGAGGAGGTTTAAGCCTTTGTTTCATACATTGGAAATGGATAATGAAGGTTATATCATAAAGCACATTTTGTCCCTCCTAAAGATGTCTTGGACAGGACGTGAAATTTCCAAGGGACAAGCTTTTTAGTTTATAACCATCAAGAAGAGAAAGCTCACTTAGGAAAATTTTACTCAGAGATGCAAAAATATGCAAACATTTGCAATAAACATCCATGCCCCCTTGCACTGTACTGATTTCCATTAAATGTTGAATTTTTATATGACACAAGTGACTAAATACGGCTCTTTTCGTGACAATGCGCCTATTCTCTAGATTGTGTGCAGGTCGTGATATTATTTATCAACAGCAGACTGTGAAAACACGAGCAATTGCAGTCAAATTACAGTTTACAATAGCTAACAAATCACATTGAGTCATATGTATGCACATTATTACTGTCAAGTCAAAAGCCAACAAAGCACACTGCATTTACTTCCTAGGATGATCGGTCCTTTATGCCATCACCCAGTCCGTTTTCACTGTCACCAGATTCTATTACTTCACCCTTTCACAGAATCAAAGTCAAGGTGGAGAATGAGCCAATGGATCCATTCTTCATTTAAACTTTTCACACAGACACTTGTGAAACGAAAGGGCAGGGTCCTGCCCTTGCTGGCCCCAGGCTGATGGTCTCTGAACTCTTCAGGCACCTCACAGTCCTCCCTGAGACCAGAGGCGCCTGCTGGGTCTCCAAATAGCTCATCCAGCTGCTCTTAGCTTTCACTGTCACCCCTCAAAGAATGTCCTGCAGACTGGCGGGCCTGTGGTAACTAGATGTCTGAACCCTAGGGTGATTTTTTTTTAACTCTTTCAGGTGAAATTCTATACTTTGTTTTTAATGGTAATGGATAATGACAGGAAAACATAGAAATATTTGTCAGGACTAATTAACTGAACAAACCAGACTGGTCCTCAGAAAGGCATCTGTGGCATAGCTGCATCAGTTACAGGAAATTAGATAAATAGCTCCTATTATTCTGGTGCCGGAATTTCCTTAAGAAGAAAAAAGGGCACCCTGTAAATAAATCAAACATCAAATAGTAAATAAAGCACAAACAAAGCGAAACTAAACAAAAGAATAATTCTCCAGGATGAGAATGTCTTTTATGGATGAAGTAAGGGAGCAAGCCAGACACCAGGCGACAAAGGGCTAAACCAGAGGGGACACTTGGCGCTTAGGATATGACATTAGGCTATGACGTTTAGGGTATTCTATTTCTGTAATGACTCTAATTAGCATTAAGATGGAGACTGCAATGAATCTACAGATGCCCCTTGGCAACACAGCTATTTTAACATATAATCAAAACATAGAAATACCTAACTAAGGTCAACACAGAGGGAGAAGTGCTAACCCTCCTGTAAGTATCATGTGGCCAAAAAAGGAGAGTGCGAGTAAAGAAAGGAAGAGGGGGTGAACTCAGGCGACATCATCCATCCAGTCAACACATATTTACTTTGAAACGACAATAACAGAAAGCCACCAAGAGAAACAGAAAGTCCAATTTTGGACAATGGAAACAAAACGCCCCACACTTTCAGTATCTATGAACTACATGATAATAAACAATTGAGTCAAGATGAAATTGGGATTCTGTAGAGAAACAGAAATATATGTATATTTTTGTCTGTGTGTGTGTCTGTTCTTCATTTAAACTTTTCCCACAGACACATGTGAAGCTAAAAGTCAGTGACCTGCCCTACTGGCCCCAGGCTGATGGTCTCTGAAACCTTTAAGCACCTTTCACCTCTCAGTCCTCTCTGAGGATCCTGCTGCATCTCCAAATAGCTCATCCATCTGCTTGTAGCTTTCACTGCCACGCCTACCTACTGCCTATAGACAGACAGAGAGACAAACAGACAGACATGTAGATATATAGATACATCAAATAGATAGAGGTAGAGATAGATACAAATAGGTATAGATACAGATATAAGTACAGATATAAATATATGAATAGACATAGGTTGATTATGATAAATAGAGACAGATAATAGGTAGATGACTGGTAGATAATAGAGACATGATAGGAAGATGGATAGACAGACAGATAGATAGAAAGACAGATTTATTGATTCATAGATACAGATATTACTTGATATAGATATCAGGATTTATTAGAATGGCTTACAAGGGGTGTTTCAGTGAGTGCAACAATGGCTGTCTACCAAAGGAAGGGCCAGAATCCAGTAGTTGTTTGGTCCATGAGGATTGACTTTTTGTTTTTTATCCCGCTGTTTTGGAGAGCAATGCTACATATCCCTGACTGGTCTTGACTCATTGAGCATCCTATCTGGGCCTCCCAAGTGCTAGGGCTACAGCAGTAAATCACAGTCACCTTTTGTTTTACTTTTAAAGCACAGGTCTAAAGCCTGGTATGCAGAACTCTGACATCATAGAACATCTTCAGCAGGTCCATGAAGCAAAGACTATCTTCCCAGTAATGCCGAAAGGCTCCTCGCCTTTAGCACCACATGGTTGCTGTGAACTGACAGCTAAAGCCATGCAGTTGGTACATTCATTCATGGTGGTCAAAATGGTCCCCACCTCCTCATACTCACTAGAAATAGAAAACAAAACCTAAAATAAACCAACAAAAATAACCCGAAATTCCACTTTAAATAAATGTAATGAAATTTCTGGTTATTAATTCACATTTTTAATATATGGAATGTTAAGAGGAAAATACATGAGCTACCTCTGCCAACACTGACTGATAGTTCTTAAGATCAAGTTTGTGGTATGAGTTAATCTCATAGCTCTTCAGGATGAACCCTCCTCTCTACTTGAAAAAGTGATTATTGGCCATAATTATTCAAACTGGGTTACAGGACAGATGATTTCATTTAAAAATTTAAGTGAGCCTCTTGCTTCAAGGAAGACAAATTGTAGAATCTATTGTCAGTGATAAAACTTTAATTTTCAAGAAAATTTAGAATTTTGGATAATTATTCACTTCCCAATAGATAAAGATACCTCTGATGAAGTCAGCGGCTAGTGTGACTAACAAATATGACTAATTTAACACTGTATGAACATCTTTTGTAAAAAAGTACATACATCAAGTCAGAATCAAATTTATTTTCTAAAAGATCAATGACCATAACGTGTGAAGCCAAGCAGGATGAAAGAATTCATTCCAAGGACAGGAAGGATCCATACTTTCTGTCCAACAGAGTGTGACCAAGATACAAGGCACGGCCATGGTTTCAGACTCTTGGTTATAACTCACCTTTAAGAAACTATCAGTGGATGATTTGGGGGTGAAACATCCAAAATAATATCCATGTAGCTGGGGAAGATTTTGAGTGACTAAAATCTTTGCCCCGGAAGCATGACGAGACTGACTTTAAGTGTGCACAGCTACTCCAACTCTGCAATGCCAGCACTGCGAAAGGAGAAGGCAGAGACAAGTCTCCCTGGGAATCGCTGAGAAGCCAAACAACAGAAGAGAACAACTGATATCCTCCTCTGGTCTCTACACATGAACCTGCTCTCAAATGGGCACATGTCATGCACACACACATGTATACATACATGCATACACACATATAACCCAACCCAGAGTCTACAATTATACCAAGGAACATTGAAATATATGTTTCTATTCTAAACTATATATCTATATAAAGCTAACATACACACACACACACACACACACACACACACACACACACACACATATATATATACACAGAGAGAGAGAGAGAGTAATAGATAACAAAAGATTCAGGGCAGAAAAACACAAGAATCTACCTCATTTCTGTTAAGTTTGATATGTAAAAGTGGGCAAAATGTGCACAGTATTAAACTTACTATTTTGTTTAAGGAATATATCATTGATTTTCATAAAAATTGTTATTTATTTAATAGTCTTTTAATGTCTTAAGACAAAGTAACACATTTATTCAATTTTTTTCTGTTTTAATGCATAATGTGAAATATTAACAGAAAACTAACATAAATAAACTCACCAAACTAAAGAAATCAAAACACAAAATGCAGAAAAATTTGAATTTCAAACAGGCATGAGTATTTGTTTGCATGCATAACCACCTTGTTATATGTAGCGCACAATTATAGTAAACCTTTTATTATGTTTCTGGAAAGTTACACTTAACTGGGCATCGTAATTTTATCTTACATGCATTCTCAATTATTAAGAGGTCAGAGAAGCCTCGGAAGTAGTTTTTAAACCACTGTTTTAACGCAGTCTCCAGTTTAGCATTGGTCTCCGCTGTTTTGATTTGCTTTTTTTTTTTTTTTACCTTATTCTGACTTATGATGTTTAGCTTCAGTTGATTGCTCACAAATTGATTGACTCTGGGGCTGGTTGCTAACGCACATCTTGCCTTGGTCATCAGTTTGAGACATAGCTGATTTACATTCGTATTTAAATGTTTTAAGATTTATTTACTTGATGTGTAGGAGTCCCCCGCCCCTATCTATGCATGCACATCTTGTACACGCCGGGCACCTCCTGAGGTCAGAGAGCATTGGGTTCCCTGGACCTGGAGTTACAGACACTAGTGAGCTGCCTAGGGGATACTGGCAAATGAACCAAGGTCCTCTGGAAGAGCAGCCTGTGCTCTGAACTACTGAGCTAGCTTCCCAGCCCCTCACATGTGCATCATCTTTAAGTAGAAAATGACTGGTAGCAACAGAACAGACGAGGTTAGGTTTTAGAGCAGGTTTCATGAATGCCAGTGATAGACTTGTATGCACTGTGTCGTGAAGCAACATTGGAGACCCTCTCATAAAACACTAAGTTAACGAGTGAACTTCCGCCAAGCCTGTTCCGTGTAGCCTTTTCACATAAGAGTATAAAACGATATTGGATCTAAAAGACATAGCATTTGAGGTTTCATACAAGGGTTTGAGAAAAGAGGCCTCACAAAAGATTCACTACCATATATCATTTAATGCTGGCAAATACTTTGCATATCTAGATGAATTAAAAGGCATAATTGTGGTGATAACAGTATTTCATAGTTTTGGGGGGAAAGGATAGATTTTGAAATGCATCACAAATGAAAATTTTGAAGGCCGGACCCAACTTTCTGAAATGAGTAATTCTTCTCTTTTAGCACGTGGAAACTGCACCTCAGAAGGCAGCAATGACCCCGTCTTTCCTTCCAGTGGTCACAAGCTCTTGAGTACCGAACTCTGCCTACAAATTTTTACTTGTAAATAATAAAAAAAATAATGTGGATCACAGCTTTTCTTGGTATTGAAAAGGCGCATAGCCACACAGAGAGGAGTTGGCAGCACCTGGCTCTCAAATTCCTGAGAGAATTACAAGAATCCTTTCTATCTCCTGTATGTGCATGTGTGGATATATTTCTAGGTGCAGTTGATGTCTGAAATAATAAAAAAAATCTGTCTAACTTACTATCTTTAAAAAATTAATGAAACAGGTCACTTTTCATATGCAGCTCCTTAACTTGCTTTACTGCAGTGTGTTTTGGGTTGCCTTCCCAGGCTCTGTCTACCCTTATCTCTTGCTTGCTGCATCGTGTGGGGATACCACCGTTTATCACCCGTTCTATGTTGAAAAGCATTTTCGGTTGTGATTTCTATCAATGCTTTCCATGAAGATGATCACACAAATCGTTTCTATATCACTGTAAGAAATTCACAGAGCAGTGCAACACAGTAAAATATTGTTTGGCGTGGCAGTACAGACAGAGAGGATGTGTGTACAGGAATCATTGCATTCTCATCCTATCTTGTGGCAGTTATATTGGGGATTCTCGTTTCCTGGGAGTTCACAGGTTTGGAAATGTCAAAAGAAGTCATGTAAATGGAATCTGTCTCCTTCCTATTAGGCTGTGCTGGATACCCCAAATTGCCTTGTCCAGCATCCATTCTCTCCCACAGCTTGTACAAACAAACTGCAAAGTTAAAACTGCCCTTCTCAGCCTTGTTGGAGGCCGGCATATTATTTAGGTTCTATCATAGTCTTCTGAGAATGCTTACAAACAGAATCGAATTGAGGAAGAAGCCAAGATAGAGGCATCCATTTTGATGGTGAGGATCAAGGCCGAGGTGGCAGCTACAGCAGAGACTTCCCACAGTGGATTCCTGAGTCAGCATCTTCCTCGAGCAGCAGGGGCATTATTTCTGCCTCATAGCAGGGTAGCCTGGGACTGAAGTCAGCACTATTAGCAACAGACTCATAATTTGTTATCTTCCTGCATCGACATTAGTAGTTTACTTGTTCACAGAAAAGGCAGAGTATTTCCAGAAGCTATAAAGTGTTTTTGGACTTCAAGGCCCAAAAGGTTCCCCCATCATTTCAATAGTTCTTTAACTTCTTAGTTCTTCATATCAAATTCTGTATTGCTTATATTATTGAGAACAACAGTCAGCAAATTCGAGCCCATCACTAAATCCAACCCAGCACCTGTTTTAATAGTCTACAAGCTGAAAATAGTTTGCATATTGCACAGGTTGGGAAAAAAATGAAAACAAATATAATTTGTGACACATGAAAGTCGTATGAGATTCAAATTTCAGAGTTTATAAGCTGGGTTCTACAGGGGTTCACCCTCCCATTCCTTTGTGTATTACATGTGACTGCTTTTACATTTAAGCAGAGGAAGTAGAAATTTGTGGCTCTCTGGACCACAGTTTAGAATACTTACTTGCTCTTTCATTGACACACACACATTCATAGAAAAATCTGACATCCTCTCATCTATTATGGCATGAAATGTCTTGGTTCAAGAGAACATTAAATAATATAGATGTAAGTATATTTATAACAAGACATTAAGTTTACCTGCAATCACCCACAAATTCCATCTGCATAACTTCCAACTAGCCAACCACCCAGGCGTCATCCATCCTCCTCCAGTGTCCAGCTGGAGAAGTGCAGACTTTACCTTTTATAAGAAAACTTCCCTTTGCAACAAATGGAGATCACTCTATAGAAGAGCACAACCGATCTGAATACAGAGTTGTGAAGATCAGTTTCAAAGGATACAGCGACATCACAATTCATTCATCCACCTAAAGTTCAGGCGACATTGAGGAAGAAGCAGCTGTAAGAGCCAGAAGATCAGGGACGTTGCTGTGAGATTGTGTCTCCTGGTAACGTTGGAAATTACATCCACGGAAGGCCACATAACGGCCTAAACAGGAATGGAACTAGAATAACCAGAGACGCGATAAGTGGATAGGGAAAAGCCCAGGAGGCGTCAGTACTACACAAAGAACTACAGGCGATTAAGGAATTCTGAGAGTGTGAGAAATAGTTTCCCCCATGGAAGAACACACAAACTGTTCATCCAATGCTGAGTTCTCAGCTGGAAAATGTACATATTAGTAACATTAAACAGATTGAGCGTGTTGTGTTTAGGAAGCTTGTTGCATGTAACAATGAATTGTAAAAGAGCAAGGAATCGGAAAGGCTTGGAGGGAGGAAAGCAAAGGGGGAAGTATAGTTATGGTATTATTTTTTTTCCATTTTTTATTAGGTATTTAGCTCATTTACATTTCCAATGCTATACCAAAAGCCCCCCATACCCACCCACCCCCAATCCCCTACCCACCCACTCCCCCTTTTTGGCCCTGGCGTTCCCCTGTACTGGGGCATATAAAGTTTGCATGTCCAATGGGCCTCTCTTTCCAGTGATGGCCAACTAGGCCATCTTTTGATACATATGCAGCTAGAGTCAAGAGCTCCGGGGTACTGGTTAGTTCATAATGTTGTTCCGCATATAGGGCTGCAGATCCCTTTAGCTACAATTTCCTAAACACATGAAACTCAAGAAAAATGAAGACTGAAGTGTGGACACTATGCCCCTCCTTAGAAGTGGGAACAAAACACCCTTGGAAGGAGTTACAGAGACAAAGTTTGGAGCTGAGATGAAAGGATGGACCATGTAGAGACTTCCATATCCAGGGATCCACCCCATAATCAGCATCCAAACGCTGACACCATTGCATACACTAGCAAGATTTTATCGAAAGGACCCAGATGTAGCTGTCTCTTGTGAGACTATGCCGGGGCCTAGCAAACACAGAAGTGGATGCTCACAGTCAGCTAATGGATGGATCACAGGGCTCCCAATGGAGGAGCTAGAGAAAGTAGTTATGGTATTATTTAAAAATAAATTCTAAAATCATAATGACATATATTTAATTATTTCTTTATTTCCTAAGATTTCTATAAACACATGCAGAGCCCTGTCTTCCTATGGGGTTACGTCACCCAGCCTTCATACGGGGCTGGGAGAAGTACCCAATCTCACTGCATCTTGCCATGCCATGTTTGGTTGATATTCCTGGACGGCCTGTCCTTTTCTCAAGGGAAATGGAGGAGTGGAGGCAGGGGACTGGGAAGAGAGAAAGGATGGGAAGCTGCAGTTGGGCTAGATATGGTCTAAGACGAAACAGATAAAAAATTAAAAGGCAAAACCAAAAAGCCACTTCCGGCTTCCTCTTTCAAGTTGCTGGTTGTTGGGTGTTTGGTTACAGCGACAAGGAAAATAAACAATGGAGTTGCTCACTTAAGCAATACACGTGTCATATCTATTTGAATGTAAAATATTCAATTATTTTATTATTTAGAAATAAGGAAGTCATCACTTGCAATTTTTATATTAAATGATATTTGTTTATTTTAACAAAATTTGATTAGGGAAAGTTTCAAAATAATGTAACCAAAATAATGAAAGGATGGATTTATTAAATGAGACAAAGAAAGTTACACATACTTAAAAATTATTTCTGTTATAAGCCCTGACAATTACAAACTTTGCATATAAATACAACTTTTATGTATCACTTTAAAAATTAAGGTAATAACAACGAAGTTGTCAAAATGGTAACCATCAGATACTTACCACTGAAGGCAAATTTCTAAAGTGCAGTTTACTCCAAGTGTTGTATCCCCACTAATTTAGGAAGGGAAGAAGTTGATAAGTTATTTTATTTTTATGACTCAAAGTATCACAGTTACAGCAAGAAAGACATAAAGAATTTTTTGAAAAAAATACTTTCTATTTGATTTAAGCATTATAAGATTCAAGCAATGAACTTTTTATAAAGCTGCTTTATAAAAGAAATGGAAAATAGGAACACACGTTCTTCATTTCACTACTAGTCAAAATAATGCATAATTTTAAAATTCTGTTGGAATAGAATCAGTTTTATAAACTGATCTTCAAACTGCATTCTTTAAAGTACATGTGAATTTCTCAAGCATGCTATGCATACATAAAATGCATCTATGTTTGCACAAGATCAATCTTTACTGGGTAACAATAAATTCAGAAAGTTTATCAGTGTCAGTGATAGTGATTTGTTGTATAATTCCTGCTAAAGTTGGGCTCTTTTATCAATTCTTAATTGCTATTATTAACTCTCATATCATATATTCATAGTACCCAGTAAACACACACACACACAAGAGAGAGAGAAAGAGAGAGAGAGAGAGAGAGAGAGAGAGAGAGAGAGAGAGAGAGAGAGAGAGAGAGTTATTATAGAATGAAGGTAAGATAAAGAGGCTACATCAAAGTTCAAGAGTTTTCAGAGGTGAGATGAGAAAGAGTCTGTGTTGATAAGGTAACAAACAGGCCAGTGTCAGAGGCAGCTGCAATAGTACCTGCTGACCAGGGACTGAGATCAAAGCTGCAGAGCTCAGCTGTGAGGTGCAAGGCCAAAGTGATTTCTGAGAGCAGTAAAGAGCAGGTCCAGGTCCAGATGTGCTGACAAGTAGATGGGCCAGGGTTTGAGATAGCCTCATCAATAATGAAGGACCAAGCCAAGCTAAAGCTCCAAGGACAGCTAGAGAAAACTCAGCAAAGTGATTCTTGACTCTCATAATAGGGATTGGATGACAGCTTGATACACTGTCATACCATGCTTTAATTTTTTCCAATAAACTCCTAAGACGACTTCTTTTCTGCTCCCAGGAATAAGTCACTTAACAGCCTGGGCTAGATGGGTGGTGTCTGATAGATGATAGAGTTTCTGGGTCTACCCAGGACTGGAAGTCATCCTTTTTGCTACAAATAATGCAGTCTCCTATGGCAAGGCACAGGCTGTAAAACTGCTGTTACAAATTACAAAGTATTTCAGTGGATCATTGCCTGATAGCAACATATTTAACATAGCACACAATATTGTACCACTGGCTATAGCTCCTGATACTTAGGCATTAAGCAGAGTTTTCAGATTTCATATCTCTGTCTATTCCGATGAGTTCTACAGGTAGAATATGCGTGCAGATCAGACTTCCTGTAGTTTTGACATGGTTTGCTTACCACTTTCTGAAATCTTATTTCCATCCTGCTAGCAAGGTTCCTAGTGATCACTACCTACTATCCTACTATGAAATCCATTCCATGTCTAGGTAGCTACAGGCCACTGCACTGCCCTCTGCCTTGGTTCAACTCTCAGTCCAAATTCCATTCACACTCTCCCGACTCTTAGGGCTCATCCACTTTGATTCAGATATGCCTTTCAAGAAATTACTCACTGGCAGGGCAGTGGTGGCACACACCTTTAATGCCAGCACTTGGGAGGCAGAGGCAGGAGGATTTCTGAGTTCGAGGCCAGCCTGGTCTACAGAGTGAGTTCCAGGACAGCCAGGGCTACACAGAGAAACTCTGTCTCGAAAAACCAAAAAGAAGAAGAAGAAGAAGAAGAAGAAGAAGAAGAAGAAGAAGAAGAAGAAGAAGAAGAAGAAGAAGAAGAAGAAGAAGAAGAAGAAGAAGAAGAAGAAAAGAAATTACTCACTGACCTCTGCTGTTCAGAACTGATCACAAGGAATTCTTCTTATGTGTGATTTAAATAAAAAAAAAAGTTTGAAATACAAACTATCACACAGGAGAGAGAGGCCAAGCTTGGGAATACCTTTGTCTTCCGAGAAATGACTAACTTCTACTGGAGGCACTCTTATAGGGTTTTAACAATACATTAGTGGATTTGAAAACATTTGAAGAAAATAAGTTAATGCTTTTTAAACCCAGGAACCGTTGTGTAACCATTGTGTTTGACAACACAAGGCTTTCTGTTTAACAACACTCTTCCCTAGTTTCCCTTCAGATTAGATTCTGGCTCGGGGAACATTATCTCATCCTATCCCAAGAAAGCCAGAAGCAAAATGCATTCAGTCATTTGCCCAGGATCACATAACTAAGCTAGAGACAGAAGAAGATTCTCCAAGCACGGTAGTGACGCCAGTTCTGATTTATAAAGAGCCTCCCAAATCTTCTATGTGGGCTCAGGAGGAGGCAGGAGGAAGCCTACTAACAAACCTCATTTTGTCCTCTTAGTCATCAGTGCCAGGCTCTAGTAAATTGAACCTCAGTGACCTTTCACCCCTTACCTTTAACCCAAGAAGCAGAGAATCCTTGCACATTATACTCTGATCGTGTATTGCAATGGTTACTATTCTGGGACCAAGGAATGGGCTCAACCTGGGTAGTCATATTGCACAGTCTATGAAACGGCCAACTCCCTGCCTTTCCCTCTGCACTAGTGTGCACAGGTGCAACGGTGTGGCATGCCAAGAGTGTTCTTTTACAGCAGAGCAGAACAAATTTATTACTCCCTTATGCGGAGCACCATTTACATCTGGGCATACTTGAAACTTGCCTCGGCAAAAATTGTAGTCGTATTGGATTTGGGATTAAAATGATTAGGCCATGCTTGATTCTGTTCTCTGTGGTAAATGGCTGATTTGGGGAATTAAAACTGCGACAAGCAGAAGCGCACAGGCTGTGGCATTTCCCAGACATTTGTGGATAGTTTTGTTGTTGTTCTTGGTTTTTTTGTTTTTTGTTTTTTGGGTTTTTTTTTTTTTTTTGTATCTTGACATATATCTTCAAGCAAAATGAAAACACGTATTCAAGATCTTATTCGCATAATAAATCATTCTGCAATGGTCCTCTTGGTACGCTGATACTCGTTGGCAGTGGAGGGGAATATTGAGTTACGTGAAGTATTTGCTAGTGATGTGTGAACTATTCAGTGAAAACTCATGACTAAACAAATGTGCTAGCTTGGCATCCAGGGGTGGATTACTAGTGGGTCTTCCTCTTGCTTGACTCCTCTCGGCTGTATTCCTCTCACCGGCAGACTGCTCTGACACCTTCACGATTCCTTTCGATGAGTCTTCTGCACACATAAGGATAGAATTTTTTCTTTTCTTCCTTCCTTTCTTTCTTTCCTTTCTTTCCTTCCTTTCCTTCCTTCCTTCCTTCCTTCCTTCCTTCCTTCCTTCCTTCCTTCCTTCCTTCTGAAAGAACTCAGTGGGGAAACCCCCACTCAGCTCCCGATTCGGCGTGCACCCAAGAATCGCGAATAGAACACAACACCTTGATGTAACAACAAGAGGTTTTTTAATGGCGGAGCTCCGGGTCGAAACGTATCTCACACAACAGGAGACAGTGGATTCGACCACGAGGCTTGGAAGCTAGGGGGTTTTATAGAAAAGGAGTGGGGCTGGGGGAGGAATTGGCGCGGTTTCACATGATTGGTCCATTTAAACATCAGCAGCCTGTAACATTTAACTTAGGTCAGAGGGGTGGGAGCTAGGGAGGCGATGGGCTTGCCCGGGCATGTCCTGGTTCTCAGCCCCAGGTTTCAAAGCTCAGAAACAACTCTTTGGGCTATTTAACATACATTACATGAATTACAGTTTTATTTCCTTTCATTCCCCTCTTCTTCTGTTTAGACTAATTCTAATCATAGAATTTTAGAGGTCGGTGTCCCTTAACTCTTCATCTACCTGAACTATAGGTTGATATTGCCTTTGAAGAACCATGAGTTTTACTGTATCAATTTTACTCTGGATGAAAGCCATTCCTCTATTTATTATACAAGGGCCGAAAACTAAAGCTAAGCATATCATAAGGATTGGTCCGGCTACAGCGGAAATTAAAGAAGTTATCCAAGATGGTCGGAAATAAAACTGTAATTCATGTAATGTATGTTAAATAGCCCAAAGAGTTGTTTCTGAGCTTTGAAACCTGGGGCTGAGAACATAGCAGAACAGACCAGGACATGCCCGGGCAAGCCCATCGCCTCCCTAGCTCCCACCCCTCTGACCTAAGTTAAATGTTACAGGCTGCTGATGTTTAAATGGACCAATCATGTGAAACCGCGCCAATTCCTCCCCCAGCCCCACTCCTTTTCTATAAAACCCCCTAGCTTCCAAGCCTCGTGGTCGAATCCACTGTCTCCTGTTGTGTGAGATACGTTTCGACCCGGAGCTCCGCCATTAAAAAACCTCTTGTTGTTACATCAAGGTGTTGTGTTCTATTCGCGATTCTTGGGTGCACGCCGAATCGGGAGCTGAGTGGGGGTTTCCCCACTGAGTTCTTTCACTTCCTTCCTTCCTTCCTTCCTTCCTTCCTTCCTTCCTTCCTTCCTTCCCTCCCTCCCTCCCTTCCTCCCTCCCTTCTTCCTTTCTTGCTTTCTTGACGATTTTAACTGAGTGCTTCAGCATTCACCTCAAACTAAAACTGACCATTATGAGGTCCCGCCTCCTTTAATTCTTAGCCAATGAATTCCCTCTTCCAGGCTTTCATCGCTTCACAACCCCACCCTTCCCCTGGCAACCCCCTCTGAATACTGAAACAAATCAGTCTATTCAAAGAGCACTCTTTACGCAGCAGAAACCCCCTGAAAAGATCATCCGGACTCGAGCCCCGGGCTACCTTGCCAGCAGAGTCTTGCCCAACACCCGCAAGGGTCCACACGGGACTCCCCACGGGACCCTAAGACCTCTGGTGAGTGGACCACAGTGCCTGCCCCAATCCAATCGCGCGGAACTTGAGACTGCGGTACATAGGGAAGCAGGCTACCCGGGCCTGATCTGGGGCACAAGTCCCTTCCGCTCGACACGTGACTCGAGCCCCGGGCTACCTTGCCAGCAGAGTCTTGCCCAACACCCGCAAGGGTCCACACAGGACTCCCCACGGGACCCTAAGACCTCTGGTGAGTGGATCACAGTGCCTGCCCCAATCCAATCGCGCGGAACTTGAGACTGCGGTACATAGGGAAGCAGGCTACCCGGGCCTGATCTGGGGCACAAGTCCCTTCCGCTCGACTCGTGACTCGAGCCCCGGGCTACCTTGCCAGCAGAGTCTTGCCCAACACCCGCAAGGGTCCACACAGGACTCCCCACGGGACCCTAAGACCTCTGGTGAGTGGATCACAGTGCCTGCCCCAATCCAATCGCGCGGAACTCGAGACTGCGGTACATAGGGAAGCAGGCTACCCGGGCCTGATCTGGGGCACAAGTCCCTTCCACTCGACTCGAGACTCGAGCCCCGGGCTACCTTGCCAGCAGAGTCTTGCCCAACACCCGCAAGGGTCCACACGGGACTCCCCACGGGACCCTAAGACCTCTGGTGAGTGGAACACAGCGCCTACCCCAATCCAATCGCGTGGAACTTGAGACTGCGGTACATAGGGAAGCAGGCTACCCGGGCTTGATCTGGGGCACAAACCCCTTCCACTCCACTCGAGCCCCGGGCTACCTTGCCAGCTGAGTCGCCTGACACCCGCAAGGGCCCACACAGGATTCCACATGTGATCCTAAGACCTCTAGTGAGTGGAACACAACTTCTGCCAGGAGTCTGGTTCGAACACCAGATATCTGGGTACCTGCCTTGCAAGAAGAGAGCTTGCCTGCAGAGAATACTCTGCCCACTGAAACTAAGGAGAGTGCTACCCTCCAGGTCTGCTCATAGAGGCTAACAGAGTCACCTGAAGAACAAGCTCTTAACAGTGACAACTAAAACAGCTAGCTTCAGAGATTACCAGATGGCGAAAGGCAAACGTAAGAATCCTACTAACAGAAATCAAGACCACTCACCATCATCAGAACGCAGCACTCCCACCCCACCTAGTCCTGGGCACCCCAACACAACCGAAAATCTAGACCCAGATTTAAAAACATTTCTCATGATGATGATAGAGGACATCAAGAAGGACTTTCATAAGTCACTTAAAGATTTACAGGAGAGCACTGCTAAAGAGTTACAGGCTCTTAAAGAAAAGCAGGAAAACACAGCCAAACAGGTGATAGAAATGAACAAAACCATACTAGAACTAAAAGGGGAAGTAGACACAATAAAGAAAACCCAAAGCGAGGCAACGCTGGAGATAGAAACCCTAGGAAAGAGATCTGGAACCATAGATGCGAGCATCAGCAACAGAATACAAGAAATGGAAGAGAGAATCTCAGGTGCAGAAGATTCCATAGAGAACATCGACACAACAGTCAAAGAAAATACAAAATGCAAAAGGATCCTAACTCAAAACATCCAGGTAATCCAGGACACAATGAGAAGACCAAACCTACGGATAATAGGAATTGATGAGAATGAAGATTTTCAACTTAAAGGGCCAGCTAATATCTTCAACAAAATAATAGAAGAAAACTTCCCAAACATAAAAAAAGAGATGCCCATGATCATACAAGAAGCATACAGAACTCCAAATAGACTGGACCAGAAAAGAAATTCCTCCCGACACATAATAATCAGAACAACAAATGCACTAAATAAAGATAGAATATTAAAAGCAGTAAGGGAGAAAGGTCAAGTAACATATAAAGGAAGGCCTATCAGAATTACACCAGACTTTTCACCAGAGACTATGAAAGCCAGAAGAGCCTGGACAGATGTTATACAGACACTAAGAGAACACAAATGCCAGCCCAGGCTACTATACCCGGCCAAACTCTCAATTACCATAGATGGAGAAACCAAAGTATTCCACGACAAAACCAAGTTCACACAATATCTTTCCACGAATCCAGCCCTTCAAAGGATAATAACAGAAAAGAAGCAATACAAGGACGGAAATCACGCCCTAGAACAACCAAGAAAGTAATCATTCAACAAACCAAAAAGAAGACAGCCACAAGAACAGAATGCCAACTCTAACAACAAAAATAAAAGGGAGCAACAATTACTTTTCCTTAATATCTCTTAATATCAATGGACTCAATTCCCCAATAAAAAGACATAGACTAACAGACTGGCTACACAAACAGGACCCAACATTCTGCTGCTTACAGGAAACCCATCTCAGGGAAAAAGACAGACACTACCTCAGAGTGAAAGGCTGGAAAACAATTTTCCAAGCAAATGGACTGAAGAAACAAGCTGGAGTAGCCATTTTAATATCGGATAAAATCGACTTCCAACCCAAAGTTATCAAAAAAGACAAGGAGGGACACTTCATACTCATCAAAGGTAAAATCCTCCAAGAGGAACTCTCAATTCTGAATATCTACGCACCAAATGCAAGGGCAGCCACATTCATTAGAGACACTTTAGTAAAGCTCAAAGCATACATTGCACCTCACACAATAATAGTGGGAGACTTCAACACACCACTTTCTTCAAAGGACAGATCGTGGAAACAGAAACTAAACAGGGACACAGTGAAACTAACAGAAGTTATGAAACAAATGGACCTGACAGATATCTACAGAACATTTTATCCTAAAACAAAAGGATATACCTTCTTCTCAGCACCTCACGGGACCTTCTCCAAAATTGACCATATAATTGGTCACAAAACAGGCCTCAATAGATACAAAAATATTGAAATTGTCCCATGTATCCTATCAGACCACCATGGCCTAAGACTGATCTTCAATAACAACATAAATAATGGAAAGCCAACATTCACGTGGAAACTGAATAACACTCTTCTCAATGATACCTTGGTCAAGGAAGGAATAAAGAAAGAAATTAAAGACTTTTTAGAGTTTAATGAAAATGAAGCCACAACGTACCCAAACCTATGGGACACAATGAAAGCATTTCTAAGAGGGAAACTCATAGCGCTGAGTGCCTCCAAGAAGAAACGGGAGACAGCACATACTAGCAGCTTGACAACACATCTAAAAGCCCTAGAAAAAAAGGAAGCAAATTCACCCAAGAGGAGTAGACGGCAGGAAATAATCAAACTCAGGGGTGAAATCAACCAAGTGGAAACAAGAAGAACTATTCAAAGAATTAACCAAACGAGGAGTTGGTTCTTTGAGAAAATCAACAAGATAGATAAACCCTTAGCTAGACTCACTAGAGGGCACAGAGACAAAATCCTAATTAACAAAATCAGAACTGAAAAGGGAGACATAACAACAGATCCTGAAGAAATCCAAAACACCATCAGATCCTTCTACAAAAGGCTATACTCAACAAAACTGGAAAACCTGGACGAAATGGACAAATTTCTGGACAGATACCAGGTACCAAAGTTGAATCAGGATCAAGTTGACCATCTAAACAGTCCCATATCACCTAAAGAAATAGAAGCAGTTATTAATAGTCTCCCAACCAAAAAAAGCCCAGGACCAGATGGGTTTAGTGCAGAGTTCTATCAGACCTTCAAAGAAGATCTAATTCCAATTCTGCACAAACTATTTCACAAAATAGAAGTAGAAGGTACTCTACCCAACTCATTTTATGAAGCCACTATTACTCTGATACCTAAACCACAGAAAGATCCAACAAAGATAGAGAACTTCAGACCAATTTCTCTTATGAATATCGATGCAAAAATCCTCAATAAAATTCTCGCTAACCGAATCCAAGAACACATTAAAGCAATCATCCATCCTGACCAAGTAGGTTTTATTCCAGGGATGCAGGGATGGTTTAATATACGAAAATCCATCAATGTAATCCATTATATAAACAAACTCAAAGACAAAAACCACATGATCATCTCGTTAGATGCAGAAAAAGCATTTGACAAGATCCAACACCCATTCATGATAAAAGTTTTGGAAAGATCAGGAATTCAAGGCCCATACCTAAACATGATAAAAGCAATCTACAGCAAACCAGTAGCCAACATCAAAGTAAATGGAGAGAAGCTGGAAGCAATCCCACTAAAATCAGGGACTAGACAAGGCTGCCCACTTTCTCCCTACCTTTTCAACATAGTACTTGAAGTATTAGCCAGAGCAATTCGACAACAAAAGGAGATCAAGGGGATACAAATTGGAAAAGAGGAAGTCAAAATATCACTTTTTGCAGATGATATGATAGTATATATAAGTGACCCTAAAAATTCTACCAGAGAACTCCTAAACCTGATAAACAGCTTCGGTGAAGTAGCTGGATATAAAATAAACTCAAACAAGTCAATGGCCTTTCTCTATACAAAGAATAAACAGGCTGAGAAAGAAATTAGGGAAACAACACCCTTCTCAATAGTCACAAATAATATAAAATATCTTGGCGTGACTCTAACTAAGGAGGTGAAAGATCTGTATGATAAAAACTTCAAATCTCTGAAGAAAGAAATTAAAGAAGATCTCAGAAGATGGAAAGATCTCCCATGCTCATGGATTGGCAGGATCAACATTGTAAAAATGGCTATCTTGCCAAAAGCAATCTACAGATTCAATGCAATCCCCATCAAAATTCCAACTCAATTCTTCAACGAATTGGAAGGAGCAATTTGCAAATTCATCTGGAATAACAAAAAACCTAGGATAGCAAAAAGTCTTCTCAAGGATAAAAGAACTTCTGGCGGAATCACCATGCCAGACCTAAAGCTTTACTACAGAGCAATTGTGATAAAAACTGCATGGTACTGGTATAGAGACAGACAAGTAGACCAATGGAATAGAATTGAAGATCCAGAAATGAACCCACACACCTATGGTCACTTGATCTTCGACAAGGGAGCTAAAACCATCCAGTGGAAGAAAGACAGCATTTTCAACAATTGGTGCTGGCACAACTGGTTGTTATCGTGTAAAAGAATGCGAATCGATCCATACTTATCTCCTTGTACTAAGGTCAAATCTAAGTGGATCAAGGAACTTCACATAAAACCAGAGACACTGAAACTTATAGAGGAGAAAGTGGGGAAAAGCCTTGAAGATATGGGCACAGGGGAAAAATTCCTGAACAGAACAGCAATGGCTTGTGCTGTAAGATCGAGAATCGACAAATGGGACCTAATGAAACTCCAAAGTTTCTGCAAGGCAAAAGACACCGTCAATAAGACAAAAAGACCACCAACAGATTGGGAAAGGATCTTTACCTATCCTAAATCAGATAGGGGACTAATATCCAACATATATAAAGAACTCAAGAAGGTGGACTTCAGAAAATCAAATAACCCCATTAAAAAATGGGGCTCAGAACTGAACAAAGAATTCTCACCTGAGGAATACCGAATGGCAGAGAAGCACTTGAAAAAATGTTCAACATCCTTAATCATCAGGGAAATGCAAATCAAAACAACCCTGAGATTCCACCTCACACCAGTCAGAATGGCTAAGATCAAAAATTCAGGTGACAGCAGATGCTGGCGAGGATGTGGAGAAAGAGGAACACTCCTCCATTGTTGGTGGGAGTGCAGGCTTGTACAACCACTCTGGAAATCAGTCTGGCGGTTCCTCAGAAAACTGGACATAGTACTACCGGAGGATCCAGCAATACCTCTCCTGGGCATATATCCAGAAGATGCCCCAACAGGTAAGAAGGACACATGCTCCACTATGTTCATAGCAGCCTTATTTATAATAGCCAGAAGCTGGAAAGAACCTAGATGCCCCTCAACAGAGGAATGGATACAGAAAATGTGGTACATCTACACAATGGAGTACTACTCAGCTATTAAAAAGAATGAATTTATGAAATTCCTAGCCAAATGGATGGACCTGGAGGGCATCATCCTGAGTGAGGTAACACATTCACAAAGAAACTCACACAATATGTTTTCACTGATAAGTGGATATTAGCCCCAAACCTAGGATACCCAAGATATAAGATATAATTTGCTAAACACATGAAACTCAAGGAGAATGAAGACTGAAGTGTGGACACTATGCCCCTCCTTAGATTTGGGAACAAAACACCCATGGAAGGAGTTACAGAGACGGAGTTTGGAGCTGAGATGAAAGGATGGACCATGTAGAGACTGCCATAGCCAGGGATCCACCCCATAATCAGCATCCAAACGCTGACACCATTGCATACACTAGCAAGATTTTATTGAAAGGACGCAGATGTAGCTGTCTCTTGTGAGACTATGCCGGGGCCCAGCAAACACAGAAGTGGATGCTCACAGTCAGCTAATGGATGGATCATAGGGCTCCCAATGGAGGAGCTAGAGAAAGTAGCCAAGGAGCTAAAGGGATCTGCAACCCTATAGGTGAAACAACATTATGAGCTAACCAGTACCCCGGAGCTCTTGACTCTAGCTGCATATATATCAAAAGATGGCCTAGTCGGCCATCACTGGAAAGAGAGGCCCATTGGACTTGCAAACTTTATATGCCCCAGTACAGGGGAATACCAGGGCCAAAAAGGGGGAGTGGGTGGGCAGGGGAGTGGGGGTGGGTGGATATGGGGGACTTTTGGTATAGCATTGGAAATGTAAATGAGTTAAATACCTAATAAAAAATGGAAAAAAAAAAATCATCCGGTGTTTGCAACCAGGAACAACTTCTAGATAAAAGGAACCCGCCACGCCAAGATAATTCTCTCTTTGAAACCTGTTGTCCTCAGAATTCATAAGGATTCTCTTCCCGCCTTCTCGGGCGCTCCATTGCACTTTGAACTTTTGTACCCCTATCCTCATTCACCACGCTTTTATTGCTCAGAACTCCACGACCTCCTTCTCTACTCTTAAAACCAGTCTCTCTGCCTGCGCTCAGACTAAACCTCACCTCCTCTATTAGCATTTGCCCTGATCATATAGCACTAAATGGCCTCTTGGCTTGGTGCTTTGATCTATATCACACCCCAGGAACAAATTATTCAGAGCTTTGTTAGTTACAATTTCATTTACATTATAATATATCCCTGAGTAACCCATAAGCCTCCTGAGAACCCAGACCATGAGTAACGTACACAACTTTATAATTATGGTTTTTCTTCACAATAAGAGCATTAGTGGTTGATTGATATTTACTGTTATCAGTGATAAACATTTAGGATATATAGTCTAGGCATGCGTATGTGAATTATTGGGTCACTTGATCTTTATGAATTATAGTTCAGATGAAATCTGAGTACAAGCAGAATTTCCAATGGTATAGAAGACAAAAAAATTTAGTGTCTAGTGAAAGTAAAAAGAAGAAAAACAGAGCTAAGCCAAGGAAATGATTTCTTTCCCACCTACAATGCATGAAAAGAAATTAACATGAAAAGGGTCTGAGGAAGACATTAATATTTTGATAGTGGCAGAAGAATGTTATTTACAAAAATAATGACAAATGTTGAAGAGAAAATACAGGCTTCCTAGCAACTAGACCAAAGATAAGGTAAGTCTAATCATGCCAAAAACTTTTCATTTTTAAAAATAAGAAGTGATGTCATGTGAAGCAATGTGACAACTACATATAGGTAGATTGGTACTCTGTATCACATATGTACTGTGGTATCACGTATGCTGTGACTTTAAATCTATATTTCTCTGCCAATTGTGCTGGCCCTTCCCGTGGATTTATGAGCCCAAACACACAGCTATAAATCTGCCCGTTTTGGGTCATCAGCCTGTTTGACTAGGTCTATCTCTTTCAAAGAGTAAATAAAATATGTGCTGTTAATTTTTTCAAACTGTTACCATGGAAACCAGCTGCAACATTACCAATGCCTTATGCTTTTTAATTAACAGATCATTTGATTTTTTTATAAACACGTGCACAACCTTCTTAATATCATTTTAATTGATTGTGTTTAAATAGCTTTATTTCAAAAGTTGCAATCAATATGGTCCCTAGAAGAGAAAGCAGAACAAAAATATTGAATGGAAGCCATTTCACAAGATGTCATTCTGCTTAATCAAATTATTTATCAAGAAAAATGAACTTTTAATCATGCTATTCAATTATATTTTTCAGTATGCTAGGTTCATCTCCATCTCGTGTGGTTGCAAAGCTGTTTTTACCAGATCATTATAAAGAACATCAAAAGCATACGCTCAAAGTGGACACGCTAAGTAGGCTGGCTACTACCCATGAAAACAGAACTCACTGCGGCATGTGGTTTAGACTTTAAGCACATGTAGAACAGATTATTTTCAAATTTTACTTTCATTCCAGGTCAGAGTAAACTGTCATAAGCATACTTGCTTAAAAATGTGCTCACGAAGTAGCCATAATTGAGTCCATATTAGAAACGAGATAAACAGAAAATATCAATTCCAACAACGACAAAACATGTTCTCTTAACTCCTCTTAGTTGTGCATGTTCCACTGTGATGGAATTTCAAATCTGCACAGGAGTCTAGAGATATGAATTGTCAACTGCAGGTAAGAGGAGATGCGTTGTATACAAAAATAGCTAAATATAAAGGCCTCAGTTTCTAGGTTGTTCAAGCTCCACCCAAAGCTATCACTTTGCTATACCAAATTATTTACATCTATGTCTGCAAGAGAAAGGAGAACACTGGAAGCCCAACAAAGGGGAAGCTCTATCTTATGGCTTCTGTGATATATGGGTTATTGATTACCAGTCAATGTCTCTAGTTAATGGGAGTATACTATTCTATGAACACCAGCAGCTGTGGCCAGTGGTCCAGATGTGTAATGAAAGGAGTTGCAAGGATATGGGCGGTATATGAAAATGGAAACGAGGCCAGTGCATTCTGTAAAGGAAAACAGATTTTTCTGAATTCCATGATCTTTGGAAACTATACCTGAAATAAGCATCTTTTGATACTCAACCTCATTAAGAGATGCTAAAAACGTTTAATTTTCAAATTGCTGCATTAGCTACAGATATTTATGCCATAGAAAGAGTTCTAATTTTTAAAAAGGAGTCAGTGAAAGAAAAATAGGTCATTGTGCCAAAATAAAAGTAATAGATGCATGATAATATCAACAGATAGGCAACATTGCTAAGTGAAAGAAGCCAGTCTGATTAGAACGTTTGGTATGATTTCAATAAATAACATGATGTGAAAGAAAAAAATAACAGAGATAACTAAACATATATGGCTGACAAGCGTTCAAAGGGAATGAACAATCAGATGAGTGGGGGAGGATGGGTGTGCAAGATCCTGAAGTTGGACAGTATGACACTGTAATGGTGAACTCATGTCAACGTGCATTTGCCAAAAAGATACAACTCATGGGCATTTTAACTAAAAAGTGGACTATTGTTAATAGTAATTGAGAATATTCATTAACTAATTGTAATAAAGCTAATAAATTAATGCAAGAAGTTAGCAATAGGGAAGTTTAGTGATGGGTATGTGATTATCTGTTAAGTAATGCTATAAATAGAAAAAAATTTAAAAAGGATCTAGTTTTTTAAAAAATTCTCATTTAATTTTTCACACAAATGAGTTACATGAAAACCTTTAGATTTTTATTAATGAAAAAAATGGTATTTTTTCTTTCAAAGCAGTTTCAGTTTTCATCCTAAGTTCTAAAATGCCTATGGTCAGGTTTTTCTGTTCACGTAGGAATTCAAAATGACTATTCAACTGTGGCAAATCACTAAATATTCTTAGTTGAATAAGAAATAGACAACCTATTGGTAATCTATGTGAAACTTTTACAAATGCCAACTTCTCCTTGGCATGACAATCTAGGACATAAGAGCTTATGAATATAATAGGCTGAAAAATCTTCCAATGTGTTACATCCTTGAAGTAGTGAGAATTTTTTGAGAAGATTGGTTTCATCTAAACACTAGCTTCCTCATAACTTGAGGTCAGAGGAAGAGCAAAACAATCTTGTAGAGGAGTCCAGTATTTGCAGTCCTCTGAGCCTGATGACTTTATGGCTTCTGACTGTCATTAACAATCCCAGATGCACCTTGCTGTTGGTAAGGCCTAGGTTAAAATATTAAGGCCTAGATAACAGTGGCTGGGCTAGCCTGCCATTATAAGGAAACGTCTGCATATATTTTTCTGTTACTAGGGAACTTTCTAAAGCCAAGATTGATTATATATTCTATTATGTTCTGTGCCCTTGGAAACCAATCAGAATAGAAATCAGTAGAACTGTTTTGTATAGTTACTCACTAAAATAAGCTTGGACCTGAACCAACCACCCAACAGCACTTCCTGAGCCTATGTATAAGCTTTTATGCTATAAGCTGCCCCTGGGATAGACCCCAACTAAGAAAGAACCTTGCCCCAGTATAGGAAACTATTGGGATAAGACTTCCATTTTGAGTAATGGTGTAGTAAAGTTTACGTTCCCAAGACCTCCCTGGGAAACTTATATCCTACTTGGCAGAAAGAGGAATGTACATGGGTAACTCACATCCTGGTTGGGAAGTTATGACATATACGTTAGACAGGTTAGGGCATGAATTTTAGACAAGAGAAGTCCCCTGTCACAGTTGAATACCCGAATCAATGGGAGGAGGGTAAGTTTCCCCTATCCATAAATCCTGATTGGTGAAAAACTTGTCATCAATATTTGTGGATTTGGGGCTTAAAAACCCTGTAGGATCTTATCTCAGGGTCATGGTTCAGTTCACGAATCTGGACTCCAGCCCTAGTTGACAAGTCCCAGAACATATGCTCAATAAATGATCCGTTTCTGATCGAGATAGGTGTCTATGTGGTCTCTGAGGCAATTCTTGGGTCTCAACATTGTGAACTTCCCTGTGCAACTCCATATGTTCTGTACCCCTAGAAGGTCTGTGCAGTTGCCTTTCCATATTGTAACTATCCCCAAATGCACCAGAAGAGATTGATCGATTATTACTGCGTTTCAATGCATCATATCCCATTGCTCTGATGCTATGAAAGTGTTTTCATCTTTCCTGGATCAGCTTTCAGAAAGGTTGCCTGTGATGGTTACATTTATATTTTGAAAAATGTAAATAATACATCATCAATTAAAGTTAATACCATGGGTAAGAGTTTTAAGCACAATCTTCCCATGTCAAAACTAAGATAAGTTTCACGTCACTGGAAAGAATGAATTAGATGTGGCAAAATTTCTACTTTGGATTTGATTTAAAATATAATATTTCTCTGACTGACAGCATAAAATATGCACCAAGCCATTGAAATTACATTATTTTGGCAAAAAGTTATTAAGCTGTACAAGCTACTAAATTTGAAATAAATTAATGAATATTAAATTATTTTTTTAAAAAAATAATGAGAGATATTTAGCATCATAAAATATGGAGAAAGTAGACTTGGAGAGGTAGATTAGTGATAAGGGCGCTGAATGTTTTTCAAGAAGACACAGGTTAAATTCCTAGCACCCTCATGGCAGCTCACAATCCTCAGTAACCCACGTTTTTGGACATCTGACACCTTCTTCCGGCCTCTTGTGAAACCTGCACACACACAGTACACAGACATAGGCAAACCTTCAAACACAAAATAAATACAGAGGGATGAATAAGAGGATTATTTATACTTAGGGCTATATAGACTTGTGTTGTTCTAATTATATGTATAAATAATTCCCTTTAAATATTCATAAGTGTGTATTTGTGTGATACTTGACTCCTATTAGTGTTAATATAGTCTGAATATAAAAGTAGTTTATAAACTTTTCCACAAAGCACAGAAAGCAAAGGTCATTCATAGAGGGCACATCACTGTAATCTCACAGTGGCTTGCTGTTTATTGAAAACACATACCTGTTTTATTTGATTGGTTTAAGTTTTTGTTTGTTTTCGGGGTTTTTTGTTTTGTTTTGTTTTGTTGTTTTGTTTTAGGACTGGGTCTCTCCATGTAGGCTGACTTCCTTGGAACTCAGAATGTAGATCAGACTGGCTTGCACTCACAGAGATCCTCTGCCCTGAGAGTAGGGATTAACGGCCTGTGCCACCATTCCTGGACTGAAAAGGCATATCTTTAATTTATTAATTAATTAACTTATTTATTTAAGTTTTTTTTTACATGTTGGTGCTACTGCTATTGGTGATTGGTGGTGGTGGTGATGATGATGGTGGTGATGATGATGATGATGATGGTGGTGGTGGTGGTGGTGGTGGTGGTGGTGGTGGTGGTGGTGGTGTGTGTGTGTATACCATAGTGGCCCATGAAAGTTAGAGGACAGTATAATTTTGTCCTTCTCCTGGATATTGAACTCAGATTGTCAGTCTTGGCTGCAAGTGTTCTTACACAACTGTCTATTTCACTGTCCCTTAAAATTATTACTACTATAAAAAATGCATAATCCGGCCAGACAAAAATCAATGCAAATAAAAACATGAGTTAGGTGAGTAGGGAGGCTGGGGAGGAGATGGGAAGAGTTGGGGATGGGGAAAGCTTATGAAGATGTATTGCATAAAATAATCAAAAAATCCCTTCAAATATACTGCAAAGAGTTACCTTGATCCTTGGGAAACACACATTGCCACGCTGGATCTCGATTGTGACACTATTGGCAAGATGGGATATGTCCTGCTGGAGATCTGACCTCGGCTTCTACCTCATTCTCATCAAAGCAGCAGCATTTGCCTCCAGACAGTAACCTCTGGAACTCTAATCAAACAGATTCCAAGGCATAGAAAAGACATAGTCTCCATGGACAGCATCCTCTGGAAAGGCGTGCCTTCAGATGCAGAGAGGCACGTTTCATTTCTATTCCTGTTGTTCGCAAATCAGAAACACAAAATGATAAAACGCTATTGATTCCAAAGCACAGGAAGATTTCCAAATAGGTGTTAGATGAAGTTACTCATTCTTATGACTGATCTGTCTCCATTTAGAGTCATTACAGTATTAAATTAGCATACAGCCTAGGGAAAACAAAGGTGGGGCAGAACAGCAGACATCTGAAATCAATAGTGATGGGAAGAGATGAAAGAGATAGGGAAGGAAAGCCCTGTGCTACTGATGATGGTAGGACCACAACACTCCAAGATGATGTTGTAGGACTTGTGTCCACAATGCTGAATGTTTACTTGTTTTTATAAATCTTTTATTAGTTTTGAGTAGAAATAAAAAACTTAACTGCAAATTTTGTATTACTTTGACCCTCAGAACCTACAAATGTACTTTTTTTACATCAATTTATTTATTTGTATTTTATGTGCATTTGTGCTGCCCACGTGTATGTCTGTGGACGGTGATGGTGATGGATTCCCTGGAACTGGAGTTACAGACAGTTGTGAACTGCCGCCTGTGGGCTGGGAATTGAACCCAGGTCCTTTAGGAAGAACAGCCAGTGCTTTTAACCACTGAGTTTTCTCAGCCCACAAATGGATATTTTATCGAATACTAAATACCAGGTAAAAAGGACTCAGTATTCGGTCTGGAACAAGAACAACAATAACAATAACAAAGGCAGTTGTCTTTGATAAGCTTTCAAATTAGCCTGGGAGTTTCTGTGGTTAGCTAAGTGGTTAGATACTCTTCAGTGGTAAGATGGTCAGTTGCTGAGTATATTCAGGGCAATCAGCTCTCCATAGGAGCACAAATTAGGCTTCCTCAGGGTTACAGGGAGTGGAGATAGTTTGCAGTACTAGCTATTCTTGCTGGTTCGGATCAGCCTAACCTTTGGGAGATGGTAGATCAGCCCATACTCAGAGAAGACACATCAGTAAACATGACTATCTTCTTAGAGCTTATTTAAAATACTACTTCAACATGAAGATGAATATAAATATTTTGTGGAATGTCCATGCATTTTGAAAAGCCAAGGTGAGATTTGGAAGGTTGGACGTCTTAAATTGAGATGGAATAGTTCTCTGGGAGTTTATTGTGAATTCCAGCAGTAAGAGGGTAACTTAAGTTCATTGAAGGATCTTGATGGAAGAATGTGAGACGCTTACCTCTATGGTGAGCCTCCCTCAGATCTCAACAACTCCCAAGCAAGGAGGCCTAGCCCACCAAGCGCTTACGATCTGGAACCTTCTCCATATGTATTAACTTTGTGCCAGTGCCTAGGAATGTCACATGTTACTGGTCTATGCTTGGTCATAAGCACATAGATGCAGTTCTTCCCTCGTTGCTCATTGAACAGCTACGTGGGAATTTAAAGAAATCCGCTGACGACAAAGAGGGACAGCAGCAGAAACGTGTCTTCAGCATTGTGTTCTTCTCAGATCTGTTTCTTTTATTGGATCAGGTTCCTCCCAGAACTTGACTTCCCTGCTATTTGAACATTATGCTTTCAACTCTTACTGAAGGCCTTCATAGGAAAGAGCAGCATTTTTCTCATTTCTTGCAAAACTGGTATAAAGACTTTGTTCACTGGGTTAGTCAATGTTGTCTGCCCAAGACCCATAGAAAAACTTATGCTGAGCCTGTATCAAGAAGAAACTGTCTTTCTTCAGAGAGTGGTAAAATTGTCTTTTTTATTAGCGAGAATGTGTTATATATCTCAATGTCTATTTGTCTGTCTCTCTTTTCTTCTTATTCTTTCTGTCTCTATGCCAAAAAGATATATAGTCAGTTTTTATGTATAATCATGTATAATAGGTTGGCATCAGAGGTTGGCACGCTTGCTTCTCACCTCTGTCTACTTTTTCCTTTTCTTTCTTTAAAAATACACTGTGTGTGTGTCTGTTTGTGTGTTTCTGTGTGTGTGTGTGTCTGTGTATTAGCCACATATTTGTGAAGTTCTAGGGGTGAATAAAAGGATAGAAGTGGGGTTGGATCCCCTGGAGTGAGTATCAGGACCTGAACTTGGGTCCTATGGAATGGCAGTAAGTACTCCCAACCACTGAGTCATCTCTCCAGCTCCCCTTCTCTTATCCGTAACCTTTACTTTTCTACCTTGCTATGTACGTAGTTTGAATTTTACGTCTGTGTGGATTTTATGTCAGCCAGCTCAAGTCTCTAATGGAAAGTTACAAAGCATGTTCACGCCAAGTCTACAAACGTTTTGTTTTACTGGGGTCAGACGTGTTAGAAAATTTCTCTATTTCCTTTTATCAGATGCTGTTGAATTCAAGATAGACATTTGGAATATACAGTTAGCTGTCATTTGAACACAGGCCCATGGCACAAGTTCAGAAACGTAAAGTTACAGAGAAAATAAAGACCCCCAGAGCAAAATCACCACAGTCTCCATGGAAATCAATTGGTTCATTCTTCGTCTTAAGAGTCCAGCATTCACTCAACAAACATCTTATGCTGCCAGGTTTCTCTAATGCAGCAGGTACGGTCACTAGGAAGATTACAAACTTGGGTTAAAAAACCTAGATCACGTTCAAGATGTTGCAGCTGAGCAGTTACAATCCAAGGTACTTACCCATCTTCCTTAGCGGTCGGAATGAGGTACTTCTTGTCCATATGCACATCACCTGTGCCAGGGTTGGTCTTGTTTGTTTGTTTGTTTGTTTGTTTTATTTACTTGCAAACATCACCCTAGGTTGTATCATGGAAAGAAGCAAAACTATAAAAGATGCTTAATAGGTAAACCTCATTCAAACAAAGCCATGGAACAGTATTATGGAATGTCACACAGCAACTCTATCCCCTGCCTATTTTGGTGAAGGTTTGAATCTTTTTTTTTTCCTTTAATTTTATTGTGAGCCAGGTTTTTTTTTTCCAAGATAAAACTTTCTTAAAGGTAGAAAAAAATTACAGACTGTTCTCTGTAGGCAGACAGAATAAACATTTTATCAGACTTAAGCCCCCACACAGGAAGTTTGGTCATGGGAATATTTTCACAGCTTGCTGTCGGCCTTTCCAGAACTGAGGGTTGAAGGTTGCCACAATCATTTGCTTTCCATATTCAGCTGGCCTTTTTCACTGAAGTGAATAATGGAACAGTCTGGAAGGCAAGTTGGGGGTGAGGCTTTTGCCTAGAGATCTGTTTAGATTACTTGCTGCTTTCCCGGTTCCTGGTCACTGAAGGTCATTGGGTTCATAGCTAAAATTTCAATTGGAACTTCGTCATCTAACGAGGATTTAGAGCCCAGCTGAAACTTTGTCTCTCCTATGAAATGGGAGGTTGTTTTATGATTAGCCTCGGAATGGTAAATGAGCTGTTGCCAATTATAAGTTATTTTCATAGTTTAAATTGCACTATAGAAACAGCTGTCCAGAATAGCAAAGGCAGGCAAGTTGAAAAATAAAAAAATCAAAAAGCCCGAGTTCTCCTATGTGCTGATTCCATTAGCATGAACGATCCTCCTTTCATTATCAATCCCTAGAAGCCAGACTTGACCACTCTTGAAGAAGAACACTTTTGGTATCCTTTAGCAATGTGCACAAGAGCAAGCACCTCATTAAAGATAACTTTTGAATTGGCCACAGGTAATGATTTGCATAAAAAGACCATTTTTCAACGACTGAAATTTTTCCAGTTTATTTTCAATATTATTTTTCTACTCAGTCATCCTCATCATGTTCTTAAAAAAAAATGTCTATGGATGACCCATGACACCAGATCCTAAATGGACCCAGTTCTATGAACTCCACTATTTATTACAAATGAAGATACTCTCTTCAGTACTTTAAGAGTAAAACGAGTAGAAAGATGATCGATGAGATATGAAAAATGGTGAACATGCTTCAGAGTCATTAATGTTCTTTAAAACAAAATAAAAATTTTCAGTTTCTGTCCCTAAGCACATGACATTGCACTGTAGTCTGGGTAGGCTTAGCTCGGGAAAGGAGTGCTGGGACCTAAGACCGAGTGATAGGACTGCAGTCACTCCTCTTCTTCTAACTTGAAAGAAGACATAGGTCATTAGAGAATGGAAGAAGGGCTGGAGAGATGGCTCAGCCGTTAAAGGCTAGGCTCACAACCAAAAATATAAGAGAATCAGGAAATGAATCCAAAATGATCTTCTCTCGACTGACCAGATTTCTGTATTGAGAGAGACTCATGTTATCTTACATCACAGTTTCCAAGATATTGTATTACACCCTGGAACAAAACTCAAGAATAAAAATATCACTTAGATTGTCATGTCAGTTCTGTCCCTTACTCCAGTGCTACCTGCAGAGCACTGCTTCATCTTAAATAAGTAACTCCTAGGCCATGCCACTGATGAATCTGTGATATAGAATGTTTGTGCACAATAGCTTACCACTACCATTCAGAAGTGGCTATCCACTCTGAACTAGGTGAAATGCACTGTCTCCAATCAAAGAGGAGCATTATGCAAAAATCTGGGCACAGACAACCAATAGTGTAGTCCAGACAAGCAATTGAAATTCCCCCACAATTAATACATATGTGAGAATCAATAGAGAAAAGTAGTCAAGCATTTATGATTATATTAAATAGGTTCAAACTGTCATGCAGAGACATAGAAGATACTGGGAAAAAAAAACTAAATTAAATATCTGCCGATGTCCTGAGCAACACTGTCATTGGCAAACTATGTTTCCACATTGGAAAAATGGGAGTGTGAGAGCCAAAGCAAGGGAGGAAGGAAAAAAGCAAGCAAGGAAGGAAGGAAGGAAGGAAGGAAGGAAGGAAGGAAGGAAGGAGAGAGGGAGTAAGGGAGGGAGGGATGGAGGGAGGAAAGAAGAGAGGAAGAGAGGAAGAGAGGAAGAGAGGAAGAGAGGAAGAGAGGAAGAGAGGAAGGAAGGAAGAAGAAGACCAGGGTAGACAGAACATACATCAGTCCCAGTGCTACAAAAGAGAAGACTTAGTGAACTTGGAAACATCTTTTAGAAACTTCAAAATATCCAGGAAAATGCTGGCAATTGTAAGCACTGCTGCTTTACCATGAAGTTCTGGTGGGCTACAATGAGTAATATCAACAGGGTGTCTTAATTTGAGGGTCTCTGAGATGCCTCTCACTTACAAATGAAAAGGTGGTATCCAATACCTGTCCCTGTGGTTTTTATTTAGCAACCTCTGGCTTCTGGAAGGATTGTTATACTCCCTCCCAACACACACACACACACACACACACACACACACACACACACACACACACACACATATACACACACACAGGAAAGCATGAAGGGACTTGCTGGGCAAAAAAGTTCCAATAAGAAAGGGGGATAAGATAAAGGAAAAGGTGGTGAATGAAACTAAAGTTCTTTTCATACATGCATGGTGTTGTAAACCAAGAAAAAATATTTTGAAAGAGACTGAGAAACCAAATAAGTAGCTCATTGGTGAATGCTGGGGCAACTCACCAAATTATATATTTCAGATGTATACCGTCAACAGAAATTGAGATATACTTCAAGGTAGCTGCTGTAAAATGTGAAATACAGCCAGAACTCTGACAACATTTATAAATCTAGTCATTAAACCAAGGGACTGTGAGGCATAGATGCACAGATTGATATCACATTATAGAATGCAATCTAAATTAGCAGTTGTTGACAATAAGCATGCATTGGGATAATTTTTAATAATAAAATCAAATAATATTTTTGTACAGAATGTATTTTGGACATCTTATACCTTTTAATATCTTAAACTTTTCCGCCAATAATAACAAATCCAATGCTGCTGAAATAACATTTTCAACGACCTCCTTTCACCTCTACTGAGTACACTATCCCAGTTTACTTTTTCAACATACAATTAATTTTTTTTAGAGGCAAAAATTTTGAGTAGATTTAATTGCTAAAATAACTACCTAGAAAATGGAAATAACCTTCAATTATGAACTGTGATCAAAGAGAGCCTTCATTTCTCTCATTGTTCCCTGAAGTGACTTTCATTCCCCTATCACCTTTTAAGGAACTTTGACAAAACACCACCACTAAGAAAATACTTTCAGTTGAATGTGGTCTAATGAGACAAGGCTTTTAGTCAATTCTCACATAATTATCTATGTATATTGGCTACAGGAGGGGACTGCAGTTAGGAGCAAAACTGAAGCTTCCTAGACCTGGTATCATTTGTCACTTTTGTTTCAATGATTCAACCAGACCCCATGTAGCAGCTCTGTCAAGAATAAGAGTGGATTGCTAAAGTTGATTCAAACATCAACAACATGGGATTCAAAAACTGAGTAAGCCTTATCCCTACACCATTCTCAATGGTTTTGCCTATGTTTTCCCTGAATAAGTTAGCTTCTGGGAAATGAAAATGAATAATGTGGGCAAAAAAATATAGAAGCATTAGATTAGTCCTCATCGTCAAAATGTTTTGGGTTACAAGACAGAAGTCAGTTATGGTAGGTCATGCTGTAGTCCCAGAATTCATGAATCTGAGGCAAATCACTTCAAAACCAGAACTAGCTTGAGTGACAGCATAAAGCCATTCCTTTTAAAAAATTAAGCAGAATTTCTTTTAGTAAATTTCCTTTATTCTGAGAATATTCATTGCATAACATACTATCAACTTAAATATAGCGTCTTATATTAAATACCCACATAAATATATAAACTCATAGCAAACATTCTAAAAGAAAATAGTTCAGACTTTGAATCAAGAAAAGCAGCTTCTAATCACATGTTTGAATTTTAATTGCTATAAGCAAATATACGTGTATGAGAAGAGCACTATAAACAAAGGAGGTTTGGATTGCATATGTCTGTACAAAATAAGTTTTAAGATATGTTAGGCATGTGCACGTTATCTCACACATGAATTGATTTACTTGCAACTTTGTGCAGTTTGGAAGTCTTGGTAGCCAGAAGTGTGGACATTATTTGGTGGATTCCACTTTAAACTTACTTTTAAGTAATTAATTAAGGAATTTGGGTTCCTTAAGAATATTGTTCATCTCCTCCACATTTAGCAACCAGTCCATCATAAACAGCAGCAACAAAAACCCCGTGTGTATGCAACCTGTTCAGAACACATGGAGAGAATAAGATGAAAAAAAAATGAGAAGTACAGTAGCAAATAGGTAACCAATAATTGGACATCAATAATTACTCGCTGGGCTTTATATTCTCAGAAAGTCAAATTACTGCCCCAACCAAGGTTGATATAGAACAAAGCTTCAAAAATATGTTAAAACCTCAAAGTCAGCAATGCTAACTGTGATGTGAGCACTGAAATGGGTCTCATTCCACGTTGATAAACGACATCAACATCACTAGCTGTGTAGCCGGCATCTGGAAGGCAAAACTGTTTTAAGACAGGGCTTCAGTGGGAATCCAATGCCCCTGGGGGCATTTGGGGAAGATAGAAGCTATGGAGGAGGTTTGGCCTCTGCCTGGCTGAAATACCTTAGACATGATTCATTCCATAGTTAAAAGAGGGGCCTGGGATGCTAAAGTAATCCGAGGGGAAATGGCGCCTCCCCCCTCCTTCATTTTCAGGGCCAGACTTGCCTGCTCCTGTCTGTGTTTTTCTTGTTCATTACCGCTCTCTTCATTTCCTCCTCTTCTGTTTTCTTGCTTGGCTCCCATCAGTGCTCTGCTTCACGCTAATTGTCGTTTCTATGCGCTTCCTCCAGAACGCTTGGTGCATGTAATTTGGAAGCCAGCTCCTAAATTCCTAATGCTTGGATCCACTTTGAGTTTCTTGCCGGTTTTCTGTAAGGATTGGAACACAGCAAGATTTTAAAATTTTGGAGCCCCTTTACTATTGGTTTTGAGTTTCAAAAAAAAATCTTCATTCTAGAAACAGAGAGGCACTTTCTACTTCTCCTTCCGACTGCTTTGAGAAAATCTTTACAAGCACATAGTTTGGAGATACTTTGGTCTCCCTAAATGGGTGGAAACCATGGTTCTGGGTTCCTCCCTCTCTCAACTAAAATTTATTTGTATTATTTGCTAAATACTAGACTGCGAAGAGGCGATGGATAGTTTTACCCTCCCAGAAGGGGTCCACAGACTAAAAGTAGCACCTAATCGCACGGACCACCATAACAGTGTACCCTGTAAACCTAGACAAGGGACAAATTGAGTTCAAGGGGAGATAGGAACAAATTTCTCCAATCTGGAACCTTGCTTATAAGTCTTGATTCTAGAGAAGAGGGTGTGTGCTGTCTTCTTTGGCTCCTGGATGGATCCATTGTAATATAAGTGCAAGGTCTGTAGCCTAACTCAAGTCTCTCATTAGTTCTTATAAAGAACATCATATATACCTGAGCTGGCTTCAAAGATACTGTTGGCTTGTCTGAATGTCTCCCTCTAGAGAGTTAGTTTTGGGCTTTTGGTTTTGTTTTAAATTCCCATAGTATGGCTCTGCAATTGTTTTAAACCACTCTGTCTGGACGTGACTTTCTGACCTGCTTACCATGTGTCTCTGATTCTGCTCTGCTGCTGGTAATGAAGACATTCTGCTAGTTCTCCTAATGGTGGAGCTGGCTAGCAGTCACCACTGCTCAGACCTGTGTTGGAAGTCTAATGATCTTTTATCATACCACCAGCCAATGAACATACACATGGGCAGTAGAGCAAGAGGACCCCACAAGTCCCCAGAGGAAGGCTGCTCAACACCCTGCCCCATCTCTGCTCTGATAGTGTTGCTTCAGCAGACAGTGAAAAGTGTGGATTGTGAGGTCCTAGCTCTTCGCAGACTTCTTCAGAAACAATTGTACCGCATGCACTCTTGTGCTTTCCTCTCATTGCTCAGCCAGCTCTCTAGCCTCTTCCCAGATGGGGTTATTGTTTGCCTCTGTAACAAACAGCTTGAAGGAGAACAGGTTTCTCTTGGCTCACAGTTTCAGGGTCCTCTGTCCAAGGTTGGCTGGGTGCACTGCTTTGAGGCTGCAGCAAGGCAGAGTGTCCTTGGGCAGAGTGTGTGTGTGTGTGTGTGTGTGTGTGTGTGTGTGTGTGTGTGTGTTACAAAGGTGGCTACTTACTTAACAATAGTCAGGAAACAAAGATTCGGGATGAGCCCAGAGTTCCCAAATATTCTTCCATGACTTTCCATTCGTGATTTATTTCCTTCACACCAAATTAAGAATCTATCAAATGGATTACGTTATTGATGAAGCTAGAACCTCCAGATCCAGTCATGTCCCTAAAGTCTCACCTCTGAACACAGTGCATCTGGGGAAAAGCCATTTGGGGGTGACCTCATATCTATATTAACCAAATCTATGTTCCACTCCTAGCTACTTGCAATGTCAACTCTATCACAGGATGGTTAGAGCAGAGCTAGGTGTATCTGGAGTTTACAAAACATTCATGTCATTTTTGGCAAGCAGTCACTGAGATGTGTTACTGCCTGGGAGAGGAGAAGTCCCAGGCTTTCACACAGCAGAACTCTGCACATGATGGACTAGAGCCTGGGACTTCACCACAATTTACACACTTGGGATTTTTAGTTTTGTTTTGTTTTGTTTTGTTTTGTTTTGTTTTGTTTTGTTTTGTTTTTTTTTCAGTATTTCTAGCATCCGTTTAAAAACACACACAGAGAGAAAAATCACAATATCAAGCAAAGTAGATGATCAGAAAAATTTGGCTCAGTGAAAAAGAAGAGGAATTTAGTATTAAACAGCTGTAATCAACAGCTATCTGTGAAATTTCTCTAAAACTCTTAGAAACACACATTTGATCATATATGAAACTGAGGCACTACTGGGCTGAGGGCTTGACTCATGCATTGCTTGATCTCATGGTTTTTTGTTTTGTTTATTGTGTTTTCAGATTGGCTATTTTATACTAAGACCATAGAATCTAGTTTCCCCAATAAGTCCAAACTAAAACACTCAAAACTCTGGTCCACTTGACTGACTATAACAACAAGAAAACATGCAGACCCGAAGCTAGAACAGTAAGCTGCAGATGGCAGTCAACATAATTATGATTATTTTACAGCTAATATAACCATTAATGAGTTGAGCAGCAATACCATATTTTTGGAGTGACACGATGAGTCACAGACACAAGAACCGGGGTGGGCTGGATGTCTTTGCCATGCTTATAAAAGGCTTCATGAACTGACACAAATCATATTTCAGATCTTCTTGAGAGAATTAGGGAGATAATGCCCATGGCAAGCTCATAATTCTTAAACATTCATACAACTGTATGCAACACAGTGACTTGAAAATAATCCCTATTCCCCAAGGGCCTGAAGGAGTTAATTCTTCTTTAGAAACCCAGATTTTCTCTTTCTCTTCAAAGATAGATCATGTTCATTTTATTACAAAATAATTTATTCATATTAAGTACATATGTATTAGTAATTTATGGCTTACAAATATTGTCCTTGGGGGCTCATTTCTTATCCATAGCACTGTGTAAATTGTCTTTATTAGGTCAAATCCATGAGCTCTATCTCGTAATTCTAAGGTTAATGCAGAGAGAGAGAGAGAGAGAGAGAGAGAGAGAGAGAGAGAGAGAGAGAGAGAGAGAGAGAGAGAGAGAGAGAGAAAGGCTGATTTGTACTTTAATCCAACTTGCCAACAACATTTTCTCCTTTTTGTCATTGATGTCTATCAGTCCCTACGTGACTGTCACCATTTGACATAAACACACGTTTAACATGAACATGTCTCGTAACCAAATTACAGTAGCATACTGGTTTAGTAAGTGGTTCCACCTTGTGTGATTTCTTCCATTTAAAACAAAGGTGAAACATCTTGTCCCAGAGTGCAGAAAGCTAATATTTGCCAAGATAGGCTTCTGTTATCCATTTCCTGACCAAGCATTTGGAGTGGCCATTCTATCCATAGCCCTTAAAATCCCACCGCATCATCGAGGATCACCGCTCCAGTGATGACCAGGAACATCTGGTTCTTACCCAGGCTGAGACTTGAGACGTTTCCTCCAGAGTTAACAGCTCCTCAAGTCCCTCCCTAGAATATTCCGAGCACAGCATGTTCCAGGCATGCAGCACCTGTTATCCACTTGTTTAAATGTCGCATGAAGAGGACAGAGAAAAAAATAGTTTCGCTCCATCTCTGGGAACATACATAAATTTAGCATACAGTTCTTTTTTGGCCTCTTCCAACTTTGAGTTACCTTAAGAAAGGCCATAGGATATAATATCTTGAAGATACTCTTCACATTCCAATTTTTTCCCTAAAATGGCTGAGAACAGGTGGTGTCCCAGAAAAGAAATAAAAAAGACGGGGGTGGGTGGAGAAATGAAAAATACAATAGACGTTGTGTTATAAATCCAGCCATAAAAACTGGGATGAAGCAGTGTCAATCAACTTATTACTAACATTTGCCTTCTAAGTATTTGGTGGTCTAATTGTATTGAATTTCAAGGTCATTAGGAGAGAAGAAACTGCTTTTGGAGATTAAAATCCACTGTATATGTGAAGGTGTTGTTGACTACCGCTCTTTAGGAAGTAGACTGGTTTTATATTACTCTTCCTGCATTTTAAGATGATCATAGTATCAATATTTTCACCACACAACCAACCAATCTTTGTCTCATTAGCATCATATTAAAAGCATATTTGCCAATAGGACATTCTTAGAGTGCCTGGTTATGTATAATCAGAGATAGTGTTGACAACCTTGGGACCTTAGGGTCACATAAAAAGCAAGTCATGGCTGCATTGCTGTAATGATTTAAATTGGACCATAATTGTTTTCTAATATTTTAACTTTTTAAACATTTCTTTTGTATGTTTGTGTATATATAGGTGGTGTGTGTGTGTGTGTGTGTGTGTGTGTGTGTGTGTGTGTGTGAAGGTCAGAGTACATCCTTAGGGGGCAGAACTCACTTTCCATATTTTACCTTATCTATTATTTTCTCCTGTGTCTCACAGGCTAACTGGCCACAAGTTTCTGAGGATTCTGCTTTCTCTGTTTCCTCTCTCACTATAGAAACTGTGAGATTACAGATGTACACTACAGCTCCCAGCTTTCCCTGGGATCTGCGTATTCCAGCTCAGATCCTCATGCTTAGTCTCCTCCCTCCCTCCCTCCCTCCCTCCCTCCCTCCCTCCCTCCCTCCCTCCCTCCCTCCCTCCCTCCCTCTCTCCCTCCCTCCCTCCCTCCTTTTTCTTTCTTTCTTTCTTTCTTTCTTTCTTTCTTTCTTTCTTTCTTTCTTTCTTTCTTTCTTTCTTTCTTTCTTTTTTCCTTCCTTCCTTCCTTCCTTCCTTCCTTCCTTCCTTCCTTCCTTCCTTTCTCTCTCTCTCTCTCTCTCTCTCTCTCTCTCTCTCTCTCTCTTTCTTTCTTTCTTTCTTTCTTTCTAACCTAATGAGTCCTTTTCTCTGAATGGCTTGATCTATGGCAGAATGTGCAGAGACGCACTTCCAAAGTGCTCATGCATGTCTTTTGCATACACACTAATGTACAAGCTCACACAGCACATAGACTTCCCCGCCACAGCGCTCAGACAAGCTGTAATGTTAAACACTTGCACTTTTCCAGCATTTCTTGACAACACTGAAACAACACCTGTCTACACAGTTTGCACTACTGACTTTTATACCACTGTTTATAAATATCTATTTCGTGAATACTTTTCCAGGCTGATCTGAGAGTTACAGACATACTCATCAGAAGAGAATTTCAAGTCAGCTGTCAGTATTAAGCAAGTGTTATATTTATAAAATGTCTAGAAATATACCTTTTCATTCTTCATCTCCATATGTGCTGGACTGGGCTACTATATTCACTATATCTTTTTTAACTTAAGTATCAATATCTAACTTGTACTTTTGGCTTAACCTCACCCTGATAATTGTACATGCTAGTGATTGGCCCAGGAAGCATACCTTGGAATCGGTCCTACATTCTCTTCCTGTCAACTGTCCTAGCGCAGGAGCATGTGGAAAATTCAGGGAGACACTTAACACATGCAAAACTTACTCTGCCACGATTCTTCCTCGGAATTGAGAGAAAGTGCAGTGATTGAAACTATCTATTCTTGATGATGGTGGTGGTGGTGAAGAGTGTGTGCAATGTATATATGTGGTGTGTATGTACATGCACATGAGTGTGTGCCTGTGCATATGTGACTGTGTTTGTGTGTAGAGTGCATGTGTGCATGATTCATATACATGTGTGTGTCTGTGTGTCTGTGTGTGTGTGTGTATGTGTGTGTGTGTGTGTGTGTGTGTGTGTGTGTGTGTGTGTGTATGTGTGTGTGTGTGTGTGTGTGTGTGTGTGTGTTGATGAGTATGCATTTTAATGTTGCAGAGTGCCTTTTTGGTTATAAAGAAACAGAAAAGTCTTTGACTACATTTTAGACTGTCATGTGCCTCTTCAAGACTCAGGCAAATGCAAAGAGTTTATATTTCTTGCATCCTATACATATGATATAGAAATTTGGTACAATATTGAGTATATAGTAAATGCAAAATGTAGGCAAATGAAAGATTTTTGGATATGTGAGTTGAGTTATAACCGAAAAGCTAAGATAGTCAATTAAAATGAAAGGTATAGAAGTCATTATAAAAGGAACATGTTTAGCTTTGTTGAAACTAACCCCAGGAAATGATTCATACAAGTGATGGGAATCCTTTTCATGTCATCAAGAAAGCAAGTTGCTTCCTGAAATCCAGCTTAAAAAACAAAACAAAAAACAAATGAAATGACACAGTATTAGTACCCAATGAATAGTTCTTTTCTCATCTAAAAATTGTGATGAGCAGAGCAGGAGAGATTTCTTCAGTGTTAAGAGAATTTACTGCTCTTTCAGAGGACTCTAGTTCAGTTCCTAGGCCCAAAATTGGGTCTTACAACCACCCTCAACTCCAGTTCCAAAAGATCTAATTCCTCTTCAGCCTGTTGAGTGATCCTACACACACGGTGCACATACATGCTTACAGATGTATGCATGTGCACACACACAGGCCCATACATATACTAAAATTAAATAATTTTTAAATAAATATAGAGGTTGTGATGAGTATCACTGTGATAACAGTTATCAGTAGACTTCATGAATAATAGAGGAATAAGATCAGAGTCTTGCCTGTGTATTATAATATCACAAGTATCCATTAGTGAAGGTTTCTTCCCCAGTGGAGGATCCCATTAATCAAGGCAGGACCTACTCATGAGGGGAATGTAATCTTTCAGGCATCATAGGCTAGGATAATGTCATAACTTCATGCACTTAGATCTTCATTTGGTTTAATAAGCTGATTTTCAATGCAACGACATAAATATTTGAACTAGTTTAATGATAGTACCTTCCTATCTATCTATCTATCTATCTATCTATCTATCTATCTATCTATCTATCTATCTATCTATCCATCCATCCATTGATATAGATAGATAGATAGATAGATAGATAGATAGATAGATAGATAGATAGATAGATAGATAGAAATAGAGATAGAAACAGGCTCTCACTTTGTATTCATAAACCTATTTGTTTATTAAGCTGTTAATATCAATTAAAAAATATCAAAAAAATTCTAAAATTGCAGTAAGAAAAGAGCCATAACACATTCAGGAAGCAGAAAAACACTATAATCAGTATCTGTGGAGAGCTAAGACTGTACTGAATCTCTGAGACAAAACAAAACAAATAAAAAATTCATAACTTGAAACTAGGAACGGTGATACCTCCAGCAGTATTAATAATAATAATATTAACATTATTATTATTAAGGATGTGGTATTTAAGGACTTTGTGCTTGCATGTATAATCTAAGATTTTCCTTAAATGTCTGTGAAGAATTGCACAGGAAACTTTTCAGGTATTACATTGAATCTGTAAACTGATTTAGCAGGATGGTAATTTTCACAATACCAATCCATGTGCATGAAAGATCTCAGCATCTTCAGGTCATCTCAGTTAAGCAGAAAATAACTTTGACAAACTCTCACATCTCTTTACAAAAATGAAAGAGAGACAACTAGAGGTACTAGGGATAAAAGGCACATATTCCAGCATTATAAAAGCTGTAGATGAGAAACCTGTTGAACAACCACGTTGAACGATGAGGACTCAAAGCATTCTCACTAAGGCCAAGAACAGCACAAAGGGTGTCTACACCTATTCAATACAGTACTTGAAGTCCTAGACACAGCAACAAAGCTGAGGAAGGAAATACAAGACATAAAAAAAGGAAAGAAGTTGAAGTATCCCTGACGGTGGTTGATGAGATTTTGTATGTGAGACTACAAAGACACCCCCCCCCCCCGCACCACCCCAGAAGACTCCTGCCGCTAATACTTTCTCTCACATATGCAGTTCCTAACATCTGAACTTTGTGTTTGGGTATTTAACTTGAAATGCCTGTAGAAACTATGAAACTATAAAGAAGCTCTAAGAAGGTCAGGGGTGGAGTGCTCTTAAGATGGTAATAGAGCATATGTGAGAAGAAGGGAGAAAGAGATACAGTGGAAGAAGATTTAAGAGAATAGAGGAGAAGGAGGAAAAGAGGGGAAAGAGGTGGATGTTGTAAAAGGCCATATAGAAACCTATCACTTTGTAAACTTCATTTTCAGACTTTAAGTGAAGTTGCCTTATACCGCCTTATACCTACATGTAAGACATAGACACATATATCCTACTATGCAGAGTGAAACACATCTTATCAAGTTGTTGTTGTGGGGATGGGGGAGTATTCCAGAAATCTTCCAAACAATGGTAACGATGGCTATATCTCTTGGTTGCTATCTAGAACTTGATCATAAGAACCCATCACTGAGAACATCATCTATTTTGCCCATAAGACTTGGAGAACTGAAGCAGGAACTAAGATGGAGATGTCCTCACCACTAACTAGCCCCTGCAGTGTTTGGAAGATGCTATTCACGCTGCTAGATGAGAGAGAACATGAACAGCCTTATCCGGCTATGAACTGTGTAAGCCACAACTGTGTAAGCCACAACTGTGTAAGCCACAGTAACAATCAGTGGAGCAAGGCAACCCAGCCCAAGAATACTATAGTGGCATCAAAGTTATATGGGTAACCAATCACTTCCTGATTGAATGTAAGGCCCATTCCACAGGAGGAGACTCATGGCTGATACTGAAGATCGAGACCAGAACTCATATCTGGGGAGCTCATAAGCTTTAGGGGTGAACCTACCGCTATTATTTTGCCAAACGGACATAGTAGCAAGCTCCTTTCTAAATATGTATCAGTGTGCTTATAGATCAGTGCCACTCCTCTCAGTTATCATTAAAGAAGGGTCTTTATGTAGTGAACAGTAAATAACACGGAGACTCAGAGCTAACCAAAATATGGAGAGCAAGTGTAGGTTACGTGCTCAGCCATAGATAGGACATATCTACTATAATCCTTCTCCCCAGCACTCAGCGAACACGTTAGAAAATGAGGGGCAGAAAGATCCTAAGAGCCAGAGATCAAGAGAACTGGAGAAAAATATGGTCACCTGGACACGATAGTGTTATTGTACTTGTTAGTGTCAGGTACCAGCATGACAGATCATCTCCGAACCCAGTGAAGTCACTCACAGGTGCTCGTGTTGCCATGACAATCGCCATACATTCCCAGAATCCACTTGGGTCATCTTCCACCTTTACCTGCAAGCAGTTATGTTATAACCCAATAAAATGCAGACCCACCTGTCCTCCATCCTGTCTTCCCCCTTCATCTTCATCACCACCTTTGCCCTCTTCCCCCACAATAAACCTCCCAGGTGGAACTGTATTGGCCTGGTGTGGTCCGACCAGACAGGAGCTGCTATTTCAACACAACAGTAGTCATGAACTTACTTCAGCTATGGTTGTTTGTCCAACACTGCCAAGAAGTCAAGGTATTCTACCTTCCAGCTCAGAGCTTTCACCCCTAGCTGACCCTTGGATAGCTAACTGCTACCATTTTTTTAGTTAGTTTTCTGTTGCTATGATAAAATATTCTGAGAAAAGCAACTTGGGAAAGAGTATAGTATTTTGTTAATATTTATTTTATGTGTATATATCTATGCCTGAATATATGTATGTGTACAGTGACTGTAGAGGTCAGGGGAGGAAGTTGGGTCCTCTGGAACTGGAGGTAAGAGGGTTGTTATGAGCCACATGCGTGCTGGGAACTGAATCTGAGTCCTCTGCAAGATCCACGTGGACTCTTAATTGATGAACCAATTCTACCTCCTCCAAAAGGGTTTAATGAGGCCCGTGGGTCGAACAAGATAGAAATCAAAGGCGTGGCAACAGAGAGGGGAAACCTGACAACAGCAGGAAGCTGCTCACATTTTCATGCATCCACAAAAAAAGCAGGAAAAGAGAGAGTGGGGAATGGAGGGAGAGAAGGACAGAGGGGGAGGGAGAGAGGGGAGGAGGGAGGGAGAGGTAGAGAGAGAGAGAGAGAGAGAGAGGTGGGGAGAGAAAACAGGATATGGAGATACCAACTAGGAACCAAATGTTCAAATACATGATTAGAAGAAAGACAAGATTTTATTTCCAGCAGAGTTCAGTTTTCTTTCAAAACTTCTGTTAGTTAAAAAGAGGATTTTTGTGGGACATTTCTCATTCAAGTGACAACAGGTTATTAACAAAAAGAAAAAAGGAAAAGAAAATTAGGTTTTTAGTTAGGGACTTAAAGGGAGGTTCTTGAAGGAGATGGGAATCGAGTTGAATATGATCGAGAAGCCTTGTATGTATGCACTTGTAAAATTTTTTAAGAGTAAACAAGAATAACATCAAAACCATAACAAAAATTGATATTAAATAATGAAAATACAACAAAAGAGTTGGGAAGTCAAAAAACATAAAGTGCTAACCAATAAGAAACCAAGGACAAAGGGAGAGAATTAATACAAATGTCTTCTCTTTAACTAACAGGAGTTTTGTAAATAAATAAACAAATAAAAACAAAAACACAAACAAAAAACTGTGAACGCTACAGGAAATAAAATCAAAGCCTGAGGCCCAGCACAGGGCATTTCAGATACTTCATGAAATGCCATCCTTCCAAGATATCCTTACAAGTAGTCAGTGTCCAGCCACAGTATCACTATGTCACATTGATATCAGGGCATTTGAGGAAAAATGGGTCCTTAGAAAGCTTTTTGCCCCCCTCCATCTAGAGACTAATGGTATGCTCTACCCTGCAGAGACTAGGCCCAGACAGAAGGATATGCCACAGCAGGAGACAGGATCCAGAATGAGAATAGACAAAAGACATTTTCAAAAGTCCAGGTTCACAGCTTGACAGAAGCCTTCACACAGAAAGAGCCATTGCACATTGGACAGATGATCCCAGAATGGAAGTTTCCAGAGGAAATAACAGTCAATAAACAGGTAGGTTATCAGGTACAGTTGATTGTTGAGAAATATGAACAATGCCTTATTTATAAAGCTACCGAACAGAGCATGATCTTTGCATTAACTTCCATATCAACTTAGAAAATTGTCTACTTACAGTTACCAAATCTAGAAGAAGCATTGTGTAAGAATGTTAAATAAACCTGCTTTGCTCTTTCCTATAAAAGGAAATGGCATGCACATTAGTCATTACAATAAAAATGCCAACTATGGCTTTATCAGTGCTATAAGGCCATTGGCAAGGATTTGTTTTTGAAAACATATAATATATATACATATGTATGCACATATATATACATTAAATTTATAAAATCTTATGTCATCTTAAAAATAACTGACTTTTTAAACATGTAAAATCTAGACTCAGACTCTGAAGGGGCAGGGAGGAAGTCCAATAGAGCAGTCCTCGGAACAGCTCATAAGCTGCTCCCTGGGTTATAATGTGTTCACAGTGTCGTTAAGGAGGGTCAGGAATGACAGAAAATGCCTTTACTCTCCTGCAATTTAGACTGTGTCTGCATCCAATCAGATTTAGAGCACTGGTTCTATTTTAAGGAAGTAGAAAGAAAAAGACAGTAAGTTTCACGGAAGTAGTCAAGAGTTGATGGAACAAACAAGATTGCATGTGGAATACTTTATGAGCAGATAACACTTTAGAACCAGGCACATTTTGAAAACTGAAGAGTATAGAAAAACCACAATTTTTTAAAAGCTAAGTCCATAGTAACTGTTATGGAAAAAAAGGAAAAGAAAATTGGAGATTCTATTTCTAAAACCACTAGTAGAATTCCCAAGTCTCCTCTGCCAAGCCTGGTGGACAACTCCATCTACTCTGACGCTGCCTGGGAGAAGAGAAATCACATCCCGGTGCCCTGGTAGGTCAATAAATGTTAAAATCAAATTAGGAAATTTAAAGGAAAACAGATGGGTGTAGAACGAATTTCGTTGAGAGAACCAGATATACTTCCTGTTTCTTTTGCAGTCTTTCAGTGTTTTTATGTGTGTAATTGAAGGGATGTTAAAGGAAGGAAAAACTAAATACTAGATAGGAGAAATCTGGGAGGGGAAGGAGAAATGATAAGGAAGGTGGCAGAAAGGCAAAAGTGAGCAGGCGACATGAAAGAAGAGATGCTACCAGGAGGGGAAAGGTACGAAGGGCACACAGAAGGAAGAAAAATAACAAAAAAAACAAAAACAAAAACAAAAACAAAAACAAAAACAAAAAAACCTAAAAGAACAAAAAAAAATTTTTTGTTTGAAAAGGCCAAAATAAAATCTAACATCAATATTCTGACAAAAGTTATATTGAAAGTGTTCTTTTTGAGCATATGCTAAATTTTCACTCTTCTAAGCGAGGTAGATTAAAATTCATAGCATAAATGCACAAAGACCAAGGCTACCAAAGTCCCTCTGCTCCCAATCTCGGTGACTATTTCTGCTGGAATCCTCTGGGTTTTGATCATTTAAGTTCCATTTATCTGAGGAGGATACAAACAGATGCAGAAGCACGGCGATTCGCAAGCTCCTCTGACCGTGGCGATTCCCCAGCCATACAATTGTTTGTAGTTTTGCTTCTGTTATGACCCGTAAGGTAAATATCTGTGTTCTCTGATGGTCTTAGTTGAACCCTGTGAAAGGGTTGTCCTATCCCCAAAGGGATCTCAATGCTCAGGCTGGGAACCACTGGGCTAGCAAGATCCCATTCCACTCATCCACCCCACCCCCACCCCTAATTTACCTATTGACTGTTATGAGGTCAGTCAGCAGGCCAGAGAGACTTGTTGATCAGAACGACGTTCTGTCGACCAGCTGACAGTCAAAAACTATATGGCAAACAAGACCTCTAAACCTGGAGTCCAATGCAAAAACATGCAACACAGAGGACAGTGTGAATGTTAATGGGTGACTCAAGAAAGATCTGAAGGATCGGTCACCCAGAAGTCACATACACACTAATCCCTTTGGAAGGTCCCATGACATAGGCCAGGGAATTTCCTTTTCTTTTTCAACCAGAAATGACTTAACAAATTGACATTCTTGTCCCCATGGTCCAACATAGAAAGCATTTCTTGGCCTGTCCCCTGACTTCTCTCCTGTGAGAGTTTGAACTGCCGGCTCCCACACGTGATTGGATTCTTGCAAAATCTTTGTGGAATTTAACTCATCTTGTGACCTAGAATTGTGTTACCATATGACTGCATTCTAAACGGTGGCATAATGACTGTCCTTACTGTCAAGGAGGTGTTTCTTCCACTGTGTCTCTTCCCAAGTGCAGAGCAATCGGAAACTCCCCTCCTGGTATTTAGACCCTTCTAGCATGCACTGTCACATGACTCTATTTTTATTGAACTTTAGTCCCCAGGGGACTTGATCGTGTTTGAAAATCCATCTTCCTAACAGAATAAATCTCATTTATTCTTGTGGGTTCTATAACATCAGTGCAAGATATAATTAAAAGTAAAAACATCCAGAATACAAGGCTTGAGTGTTGTGCATTTTACAGTTTTATGCTGTTACCAGTAAATTGCTGGTTTTTATAAGACATTAAGCAAGGATGAAACTGTAGCATAAATCATTTTGTGCACAAATGAGGCTAAATAAAAGGGCAATGCATTGGGCGTTCAGAGCTTTAGAAATGACTCACAGGAAAGCAGCCCACCTTGCATGTTCAGGCTGTACTTGCTGCTGTTCCTGGATTCTTCAACTGCTGAGGGGTCCTCCTAATCCCAAATTCTTCCTATGGCTCCACAAGGCAAGTATTCTCCTTCTCATTTAGGTTTCCCTGCAGGGTGAAGTATAATCTCTTTTTGTCTGGGATTCTTTTCAAAAATGCATGCTACCATGCACTTTTCTTCTACCAAGTTGTATCCCCGGGTTCCCAACGCTATCTCCTGCTATGCTGAACGGCTGTTCAGAGACTTTCTACTGATTTTTCTTTTCCTACTTGTATTCCTACTCATTATTACCCACAGCCCAAAGCCTTGACAAAACCGGAGGTAGCAGCATTAGCTTGTGTGTTCTTGGGGCCAGGTCCCTTGTGTCCGACGGCATCAGACAGAGGTGTGTGTTCTAGGTATATGGGGATTTCACAAATATTTGTTCAAAGAAGGATTGGAAAGCAGGATGAGTCCTCTCAGTTCACTTCTGTAACTGACATCCAACAGATGTGGGTCTTTATGAAATGTTTAGACTATCAACTCTATCTATCTATCTATCTATCTATCTATCTATCTATCTATCTATCTATCTATCTATCTACCTACCTACCTACCTACCTACCTATCTATCTATCTATCTATCTATCTATCTATCTATCTATCTATCTATCTATCTACCTACCTATCTATCTATCTATCTATCTATCTATCTATCTATCTATCTATCTATCATCTATCTATCATCTATCTGTCATCTTCCTCTATCTCTCTCTCTCCCTCTGTCTCTCTCTTTGTCTCTGTCTCTTCTCCCCAGCCTTCCCCAATACACATACACACACACTTTATAGAATTAGAGAAAGAGAAAGTAAATCAACTTTGGAAACAAGGCATTTTAAACAAAAGTGTTTATGAACAAAGATATATTGAGCAATATGACATCATGAGAAAATACTCTAAGTTCCCTAACAGGGAAGTAGGAAGTTTGAAAAAGGAAAAAGGATGACATATCATTGAAGGAGTTATTGATTAGGAAACGTTCCTTTTCGAAAGTAAAACAGAAGGCTAATTAAATAGGAAACATTATCCACATGATGCTGATGATGGCACGTGCCTGTTATGCTAGCATCACAGATGGTGGTGGCAGAAGGATCAGGACTCCAGAATCGTTTGCTACATAAATGCTAGCCTAGGCTACACAAGACCCTGTCTCAGGAAGCAAAACCAAAGATAATACAGTCCATGCAATCTGCTAATTTGTGCTATCAAAGACGCAGAGTGAATGATAGTAGTGTAGAAGGCAGTGTGTGTGTGGAGGGGGGCATTCTGACAAGTCACACCACACACCTACCTAAAGGAAGATGTAAAAAATCTTCTACTCAAAGTTTTCTTTACAACAAATTATCCTTAAATACAAGAGTTAGATTCAGTATAATATTTACCAGGTAGATACAATCATCTTTTATTACCAAACTCAGCTTGCCAGCTTCTTTCACTAGCATGGCTGTAGCAACACCTGCTTACAAATAAACTGGGGGATCAGCAGAAACAGGATCTGCAGGCCTCCTGTAGCTTGAGAGTCATTTTGGGTACCAAACTTAGTTGGAGGGCAGACTACAAGAATAGGGATTGGGGGTGGAATGGGATCAAAAGTAAGGTGGGTGGTGATCTCCTGAAAACAATAGGGTGGCCTGCAGTTTTTGTGATAAGTCTTCCCTGATGAGGAGATAGGAGCAATCTGGCCTGTGACTAAGGAGCAGGCCTTAGTACCTTGCCCAAATCCATCATCTGAGAGGTTATCTAGGGAAACAGAGTAGTCTATTCAATTGTCCTTTAGACAACTATCCAACAACATCTCACTGGTCCTATAGCCTCTGTCAGTACTGAATTGATCAGCCTTGTTTGACCAGGAATTGAACAGATTTGCCCCCTACCCCTGGCTCCTGGATTCTGTGGAAAGGATCTATCAGTCCTCAGCCAAATGGTGAAAAGACAACCTTTTCTCTCTTCCAATTTAGCCATTGATTCTTCTGACTCCTTCTATTCAATCTTTGCATTGTTTTACTTTTGTTTGGGGTGGTTGCTTTTTTTTTTATTGTTGTTGTTTTGTTTGTTTGTTTTAGTTTCTTCGTTTACAGTAAGAACACTGGTCCTTTTCCCAGTATATGGTGGCTTGAATAAAAATGACCCTATGGGTCTCTAATAAGTGCCTCTATTGGAAGATGTGGCCTTGTTGGAGTAGGTGTGCTTTTGTTGGAGAAAGTGTGTCGCTAGGGAGTGGAATTTGAGGTCTCAGAAGCGCAAGTCAGTTTATTTTCTGATGCCTGCTGATCCAGATGTAGAGCTCTCAGCAGCCTCTCCAAGAACCACGTCTGCCTGCGTGCTGCCATGCTTCCTGCCATGATGATAATAGACTAACCCTCTGAACTGTAAGCCATTCTCAATTAAATGTTTTCCTTTATAAGAGTTGCGGTGGTCATAGTGTCTCTTCTCAGCAATAAAACCCTAAGATGCAGTGTCTATGGCTCCCCCTCTGGGATCTCTTTTATTGATCTCCCTGAGCGCACAACCACTGCCAGTTCAATCTTTTGTTTGCTCTTCCTCTACCGAGTGACTGTTATCATACCCTCAAACACATCTAACTCCTGGTGTTTCTTTCTAATATCTAGGACCAACTACATAACAAAAGCAATATTGGTTACTTGCTGGTTTTTAGAACATGAGGTAAGTGGCCCAGATGTCCTCCTCAACCCAGCAGGCTCTTGGGCCTCTTGTATAACCTCAACTCACCCTGACAGATTGGTAAGTTTTCTAGCCTTCAATCCTCCTGGGAAAACTGTACATTTCCCAACCTATCATCTCAGAGAGGATCAAAGACCCCTGGTGTCCCAGCATCTTAGTCCTGGGCACCTCACTGGCACCTCCAGAATGTTGCAACCACCTGATACCACCACATGGATACTCTAAAAGCCAGAAAAATGTTTTATTGCCAGCTGGCATCTGCACAGGGAACTTTCCCAGATCTTACAGCCCCAAGTCTTACAGCCCTTTGTCTTTTACGCACAGAACCCAAATCCTGGTTGTCACACTTCAGTTAGCAAGAAGCTGAGCTACAGAAGCCAAAAAACCATGTTAGTGCATTTAAGGTCTTTCCTGGAACTACGGACCAGGCCTTTGATGGATTAGGTCTTTGTTCCCATTTTGGCAGATGTTGGGGCCTATGCTCTGGGTTTTAAGGTCAAAATGGTGCCTCTAGCATGGAGTCATTCGTGCTAAGCTCTGGGGACCTGTTTGGGCTTAACATTTTTATTAGAAGAATTTGCACACTGTGTAGACCTGCAATGGAGAGAGAGAAAGTCGGGAGTTGTAAATGAGACCTCAAGTGGTTTTTCTTCACAACCTGATAATGAGCAGGCAGTGTTGGAATCCCACTTCCCTGCAGCTGCTTGGGAAACCCAGATCCCCTTGGTGTGCCTGGTTCCTTTCACCCAAAGGATATTGTAACTTTCTATGTGCTCCCAAGGTCTTCAGGAACTGACTTCTCTAACAGCTGCTAGGAAAGTTATTAATGACTGAGTCCCAAATAGTAATTGTTCTGCTTCATGGAATACTGGGATGTCGTAAGCCTACCCAGAGAGTATTCGTTGTTTCAGTGATGAGAGTTGATCAGATTCCTATAAAGACAATCTCGAGGTGCCTCTCCTCAGGCTTGGGATACAGGATTTTTCATCTGATAGCAGGGTTTCTTTTACATAAAATGAAGTGTTAAAAATCTCATGGCAAATTAAGGCCCAATGGGACATCCTTAATCGTTAGGAGAAAAGTCAATATGTGGTTGCTCATATTTTGAGCAAATGATAATTATGTGTGTGTCACAAAACTCTGTGTTCTATAGGATAAATGGCCAAGCAGATAATTCATTCAATATCACTGTTTTTCCTTTCCTGTATGGCTTTGGGGGGGGGGGGGGGCGCTGTTCCTTAATCTGCTCCCATTATAGCACATTCCTAACTAAGTTACTCAAATACCCAGGCCTCTGCCTTTAGAAAAACCTAGGGACGCTCTCTGGAAAAGCCACACTTCCAGGTATCCACAAGCTTCTGAGAACAACGCTGACAGAACAGGACGTGTGTCTATAACCTCTCACTAACTTTTGACTTGGACATTTCTTAAGTGAAACCCATGCTGTGTCTATTGTATGACTTACCATTTTCCCTCACAATGTAATCACAAGACCATCTTAGCTGTAGTTTCACTTCTGCAGCAATCAAGCCTCAGTCTTATTGCTCCCCTAGCACGGTGATTCTTCTTTTTCTTCAGTCCCCTTGGTTGGAAACCCCAAAGTCCCGCCTCTGTCGTTGCCCAGCCATTAGCTGCTGGCAGCTTTGTTTACCAACCAGAACCAGCTAAGGTCAGGGACCCTCAGCGCCTCACATGCAGGATTCTACTGCAATTACCAAATAGCAGGATTCAAGCAATAAACCAAATCCGCAAGAGACCGTAAGAAAAAAGTTCCAATAAGTCACTTCCTCTTTCCCAAGGCTTATAACTAAAGCTATCTAAATTTCTAGCAAAGTGTATGAGTCAAAAAGGGGAGAGCCTAGAAGACATAGCACACCTCTCTCGAAGGCAATTGGTTTCCAAAGGACTTTTAATTCCTACAATTTGTAAGTAAACCAGAAAAATCATTACAGGTGCCCTGTTCATCCCAGAAGCCCTAGATGCCTATAAACCACATAATGTTATCTTTTACATGTCTAACACACTTCACATATATCACACACTTAGCAAACAAGACAATGTGTAAAGCACACACAGCAATGTTGAAGCCTGTGATAAGCTTTGGTGATATTTTTGTTTCCTTCTGCCTATCACCAGAGCAGTTCATGTTTTCTTTCTCCAGCTCTGAAGAAAAGAACTGGAGGAAAAAAAAATAGAGCTTTCTAAATATGACAAATGTTCAGAAGTTTGCAATTCACTTTTGGCAGGGCTGTTGATGTCAGTGAGCTCCTCCAGAAACCTGTATTGATGTCATTTTAATATTTCAAATGGTTCATTTGGCAAACATAAACAGTACCGATAGATTTGATTCTGTGGCCTTTTGCTTGGATAATGGATGTAGAACTTGGTACTAACTGGATTTTCTTGTTCCTCTGTTTTTAAAATTCAGGGAGCATATGAGGGAAAAAAATGACAGATAGAAAAAGAAAGACAGAAAGCTGTTAAGATCCTTGTCATGGTAGCATTTTTAGGAACCAAGATACCTCTGGGCCCTAAATTCCTTAGAAGTCTCTTGTCAAGCAAGCCCCTTCCCTCCAGCTTGTCACTCAACAACCAGGAATCATCTTCCCCTGACAACATCTGCCCAAGAGCTAGATGGAGAACTTAGTTCTACACCTTGGTACCGTATGGTGCAGAGATTAATTTCCTTTTCTGCCTTTCCACTCCAGGATCCTACACTTTGTTTGCTCACCTCTAGCTGGATTGTTTACATTGTTAAATCCTTGAGGATGTGTGTGGCATTTTCTTTGGGGCTTGCAATTACCCTAGTTCCTTTTAACACTCTGAAAGACAATCAGTCTTTAATTTACAATCTTCTTCTTCTTCTTCTTCTTCTTCTTCTTCTTCTTCTTCTTCTTCTTCTTCTTCTTCTTCTTCTTCTTCTTCCTCTTCCTCTTCCTCTTCCTCTTCCTCCTCCTCCTCCTCTTCTTCCTCCTCCTCCTCTTCTTCCTCCTCCTCCTCTTCCTCTTCCTCTTCCTCCTTCTTCTTTTTAACTTTACTGTGGAGCCAAGGAGATGTGTCAATATTCTTACAATATCTTTTCACAGTGGTGGGCAGTAGATACAGCAGCAGTGAGCTGTAGCTTCCAGTAGGCCACTCAATCACTGTAAACCTCGAGCATGCTACCATGTGCTATGCTGCTAAGCTAGGCTGTTAGGATTTAGGCTTGTGATATTTCCAATGTACGATGGGTTTACTGGGGACATAACCCCATCATAAGTCAAGAAGCAGGAATCTTGTGGATTCTCCTTAAACTGTCATTTTAAATCTAAGATAATATTTACTGTTTCCATTTCACATTCCTTTATAATCAAATTTTCTGTCTGGGGAAATATCTTAAGATTGAAAGGGTATCTTCAGAAGTTCACTGGTCCTCGTCTCTGACCTGGGATAAGAAAGGGGATTGATTCTCTTTTCTGCTTTGTAAACAGTGATTTTTGTAAGAACACCATCTCTAGCTGGGTAGAAAATGTGGAGTTATTATGTATGTATGTATGTATGTATGTATGTATGTATGTGTACATGCATATATTTTTTTAAAGATGCTCTTTCCATACTTGAGAGGCTGAGGTGAAAGACTTTTGAACATGAAGCAGCCCGAGCTCTATAGAGAAACTCAAGCTTAAAAATAAACTAAAATAATAATACTGCTAATAAATAATTTAGAATATGTTTAGTTCTAAATGCAAAATATTAAGTGATCATTGCAGTACATGGTTAAAATGATGCCTCAGCCTTGAATTGACACTCAAGGAAATAATTTTTAGGAGATCTTTGGAGTATAATATACTTATAAAATTATCCCATTCTTTCTGATGGATACATATATATGTGTGTGAGTGTGTATGTATATGTATATATGTATAGATATGAAGTTTTGTTATGTTCAATTTTTGTGATAATTGTTTTTTATGCTCATTTTATACTCTGAGACATTTACTTTCCATGAAAGATGCTAAGAAAAGGAAATATGTCTTAGACTTTTGAAACTTTTGGTGTGTGTCATGGTCTAACAAATGATTTATTTATTTGCAGCACAGGGGTTGATCCCAGGATTCTGTGCCTGCTAAGCAAACATTCTGTCACAGAGCTACACCTCCCGTTCCAGATGAATTACTGGTGTGATGAATTTGACTTCAACTTAATGACACAACTTGTAATGTTACCAAAAAAAAAAAAAAAAAAAGGAATAATTCCACAAGGCAAACATTCAAACATAAATCCACGAAGTTGAACGTCATCAGCGATCTGATTCATTTTATGATTAGAATAACATTCCTTAATAATTCTTATATAACATGGCTTGAGATACCCAAAGTACATATTTTCTATCAACACAAATGCTTCTTCACCATGTATCCTAGGAAAAAAATCACCTAGGGGTGATTATTAAAAAAAAAAAAAAAAATCATTCAGATCATTTGGCTCAATTCCTTCCTGACAGGCTGATTGGAACACCTGGGTCTAGAGACCTGGAATCTGCATTTTTAACAAGATCCTTCCTGATTCACCAAGATGCTGGGTTTTAAGGGACATTCTTTGAAACAAATAAATGGAGCTTATACAATGTTAGGCTGAATCTTTAGTTAGGGCATCTAGAGGGTTAGGACACTGTCAGTTTGTTCTCCTTACTGAATATGTCATATTATGGTACTAAACAAGAATGGATTCAGCACTTTGAAGGAGCAGGGGGCAGGGGGACAAGGTAAGATTCCGTTCTTTGCTAAAGTAAATAATAGCGAATTAAGAATGAGTGGTATAAATTGTACTACATTCTGATAACTTGAAATCTCCAAAACAGAATAAATTACTGACTAGTGCACTTTAAATGGACATCAAGAGTGTTCCAAATTACCAAATGTTTTGCCATTTTGATAAATTGGTTTTAATTTTTTATCAGCCTATATTTAAGTACTCTCCAGTAATGTGTGCCAGACAGTTCCATTAGGCATCTTCAACTGCACTTATTTTTTTAATGTATGAACTGTATAAACTAACCATAATTTGGATAGTGTGGTGCCTAATTCCATTACACTGCTGGGAACGGCCCCTCCTGGGTTTGGGTCAGCAAGACACACTGAACTGTAAGGACAAAAAATGTGAAAATATAAGGTAAGGTATCTATATTTGGATTCTGGAAAATTAATTCCTGAACACAAAGAGAAAAATCAAAACCCTACCGTGTCAAAGGGAAATGATTTGATGGAGAAATGAGAAGACATTTGGATTGCTTCGCACAAAAGAGGTGGAGAAAGGAAGAAAGGCGCTCCCGTCCTGAGTCTTAAGAAAGCATAATTAACTCCTTGGCACCGACAGATAGACTCGCACTGAATGTGGTGTGCTGCCAGGAAAGGACACGCCTGGAGCCGCTGGCCAAGAAGAATTACAGGCATTCGCTACTACTTTAAAATATTCATGTTTCAGCTACAACACTGCATATTTTCGATTGACAGATATGGAAAAGAAATTAACTTTTTCTTTCTGTCTTTCCTTGGCATGAGCCCTGGACACAATTAACTCCTGCATTCACCAAATGTGATCGTTACCGTGGGAGAATTCACTTTTTGGAAATTGAGTCATGAGTTTGTTGGGGCTTCCTCACAAATTTGAAGGCGATATTTGTCCACTGAAATCCAATTCTTTTGCCTCTTTAGAGACCCTGAAAGATTTCAGTACAACAAAACCGGAAGAAGCATCCCACTCTGACACGACTTTCTCCCTACCTGGAAGTAAACAAAACATTAGTCAAACCCCCTCCTCAAGGATTTTTCATAATCATCCAGAGATAACTGAAGGTTAAATAAAGACAACATAGATACTACATGCACCCAAGCAAAAATCACTGCCAATATTTCCTGCCATTTCTCTCAACTGATAACTTCTTTTATATGTAAAAGGCACTAGAGTTGTTTTACAAAAAGCAGAATTAAGGACGAGAAAGATTCACATAAGTCTTTTCCATTGCTAAAGAATCAGTGTTAAAGATTGCTTTGAGTATCAAGAATTACAGTTTGTGAGACGATTAGGAATTTGAAGTATATTTAAATAACATGTTTTTAACTCTCCTTTTGTTTTTGATAAAGCTCTCAGTTTCAAGATCAACCATCCAACACTGCAAATATGCCCCGCCCCGCTAAGTTACATCAAAACAATTAAAGTAGTTGTAGATAAACCACCTGGACTGGTCTGCACTTTTGTTGCTGTGACAAAATACCTCACATTACAAACTTAATAAAGAAAAGAGGTTTATTTCGCTCATATTCTTGAAACTTGAAAGTCCAGCATAGAGAGAGGTTATCTATCCCATCAGCCTCTGCTGATGGCATCTTGGTGGCAAGCATCAAAATGGTAGGTGTGTGCAAAAGATAGAAGAGATGGCGAGCCAGGCAGGAATCCAAAACCACCAGAAGCAGGAATATGTTTCTTCACCCTAAGAACTCTCTGTCAGAACTAAGTCTGTTAGGTTGGTCTTAGTCCCTTCTCAAAGCAGCACCCTCTGCCCTAAGTCTCCTGCACTAGGACTTATGGGAAAATGGTCCCATCACCTCTCAACCCTGCCACACTGAGGACCAATCTTTAAGCACACTAGTGTTTGAGTAACTCCCTTGTATCCTATGTGAGCAGAGCAGACCCAGGTATGTCTGTCTCGGAACCAGCATAAGGACTTACAGCGGTTAGGTGCTGGTTACCTGCTGAAAGGAAAGAAAGTGGTGCTCCTCTTACATGTCTGCTGAACAGGGTTGACTATTTAACTCTATGATTCTAAAGTCACAACTTTACCCGTCGGACAGATCCCCTGGCAATTTGGTTTATGGTATTCTGCTGGTGTTAACTAGGATTTTACTTTTTTGAAACTGTATTCTGTTGTAATGGGGTGTGTGTGTGTGTGTGTATACATGGGCATATCATATGGAGGTCAGATATCTACACCAGGTATCTTTCTCAATTCCTCCCTGCCTTATTTTTGAGCCATGACCTCTCATTGAACCTGGAATTCATTGATGGAGATGACCTGCGCATCTCCAGAACCCCGACCCCTGTCTCTGCCCTGAAGCATTGGCATTAACCCCAGGCTGCCACACTGCGTTTTATAAATGTCTGCATTAAGTGCTAGGGTTCAGCCTCAGTTCCTCATGCTGACATAGCAGTCCGTTTACCTGCTAAGCCATGCCTCCAATCCCAAACCTTGTATTGATTATGGATCCTTTGTCACTAAACTGTAATTAATGACGTGCCCAACGGCTGTTGGAAATACTGGTCATGATCACTCAGGGAAGCTTTGAATTTGTCTTCCAAGTGTACACGGCTATGGCCTCCTTTTGATAGAGGAGCACATGATTTAAATTCAGGATGCGGCATTGGCCGTACAGGGAAAGCAACTCAATAATAATGATCAACTCGACATTTCAATAGAACTGACAGTTTGCAAGGCTTCGTATGGATTACCGTCTTTGATTCTTATAATCACCACTTGTCACATATAAAACACTAACATTGTCTCCGTTTAAGCACAAATTGAATACTCTAGTGGACTGTGTAGTAACTGTATATACTAATCTACCTGTTTATATTGAAAGGGAAATTTATACCTTAAAAATACTCTACGAGGGATGCTTCTTCATTTTGATTTGTTGGGTAGTCACATTTTTAAAAAGGAGAGAGAGAGGCTTATTGATATTTTCATTGAACAAGAGACATCTCCTGTCTTCTCATTTGCTCTTTTATTTTGTTTATGTCTTTTAGGAAGTGAAGGGCCCCCAACCTCAAACATTCAGAAGTAATGGGAATGGTCTATGCCTGTCGTTTTTCTCTTTGCAAATAATAGGGCTAAATTCCTGTCTGCATAGAGATATAATATATAATATACACAATTTTACTGAGCAGATTCCTAGTTCAGGTTTGCTCCTATTAAAGATTTGAACAGTGCTGAAATTAGGGACTTTTTATGAATATATGTGGGGCAGAGAGTTGGAGGGGTCACGGTTTAATAAAAAGTTCTTAATTTCAGATATGCATGCAAGTGTCTATCTTTGAAAACCATCTTTCAAGTTATTAATACACAACTCATTGCTTGGGGAAAGAATTTGTAACTTAACACCGCGTCTCAATCAGCTTGAGCTGCCACAAGAAAATGTCCTAGGCTATGTGGCTGCAGTAACAGCAATGCATTTCGTCTGGGTTCTAGAGACTCCACATCCAGGATAAACATTCCGGCTGCTGTGGTTTCTGGTGAGGGCTCTTCCTGCCTTCCTGAAGGTTTCTTGCTGTGTCCTCCAACACGATAGCCTTCTTCCTGGGAGCGTAAGCAGGCACACGCACAGGAAGACAGATGGGGAAGGATGGGCAGGGAAGGAAGAAGAAAGGAAAACAGGGAAGAATAAAGCTCTTTGATATCCCTTCTGATAAGAACACTAATCAATCAGGGCTTTACCCTTATGAGTCACTTAATTACTTGCTAAGAAATCCCCTCTTCAAATACAGCCACCCCTGGGGATTATATGTTACAGAGACATGAACATTCAGTCTACAGCAACTTTTTTGATAGAGCAAGATTTGGGTGAAAGAGTTTTATTTATTTAGTAGTAGTAGTAGTAGTAGTAGTAGTAGTAGTAGTAGTAGTAGTAGTATTGCCACGCACTCTGGTCGAGTCAGCTTGACAGGCCGGGAGGCCTAGAAGCCACTCACGAGGCAGAGAGTTTCACGGAAACTCACCTCCTGGAGTCTGGCGTTCTCTCTAACCCATACATTAATTTTCCATATTCCATTCCCGCGTTAGTCTGGTGTATGGATCCATGTGCTCTCTTTTAGTATTATCCTATTATAAGTGCCTTTTAAGATTGAATTCTGACATAGCTAAGCCTTCACCAGTGTTCCAACAGTCCTAGAAAGTCTTTGAGCAGACCATGGGCTTAGAATCCAGCAAGAATGTTGCCTATTCAGTGATATTCAAAATTGCCTCTGGTATTACACTATCACTTTGAATAAAAGCTAAGTCACTGCCCTACACAGGAATTTACCATCATCTAGGAAGAAGGAAGTTTGAGACCTAAAGAGAAACCAGAATAGATACTTAGAACTATAGATAGCTGAGTTACACCCATACACACGTATTTACAATGGCCTAGGGGGAAGGTGGACTATACAATAGACTAAAATAGGAACTATGGCAAGGGCATGAAGCCCTTGACCCTGGCTTCTAAGATTAAGTGGAGCTCTTTTTGATTCCAGTTGTTAACAATGAATTCTATCCCAGGTGGTTCCTGTTAGACCTTCTGTGTTTGTATTCCTCTGTTTTGTGTAAGAATCCAGTAACCTCTTTGTACCTTGCTGGTGTGTCACCCAACTTCCCTATTTTCTTCTGTATAAAAAGTTTGATGCTCGATTTGACAAATTACATTCAGATTCTACACAATCTCTCATGTTGGTCTGTCTGTCATTCCAGCCAACACTTTGCCCACCTGCTCCAGAGCCCGTTCCACACAGACAAAGGGATCCAGAGGGTCTGCAGCATATTATTATTATTATATCATCATCATCTTTAAAATGACCACTTGTACTGTTGATTTCCTCTGTAACTGCTTTACATATTATTTACACTTGAAAAAAAAAAGTGGATTCTAGTACTGTCAGGCTCAAAATATAAATCACAGCAGTGAGAAACAGGACAAAGGCTCTGAGTCTGCCTTAAGGTTTCAAAGCCTACTTCTAACCATTCTCATCTTGTACAAAATCAGTACAATTATCTTGTTTTGGTCACTTATCTATGAAGCAAAAATGATAGAGAACCCCTTACCTGAAAGCTGATAATAAAATGGACTAGTCCTTAGAAGGATTTACAGTGTCTTGGAATAACATAATACATACTGCTGGTGATAGCTCTGATTGTAAAGATGCTAATGTTTATCCTCAAACTACAGCACCACGCCGGCATGACTTTGGCATGGTGGCTTCAGTTGACCACATTTCAGTGTTCACTCATTTTATAATTAACATGTTACTATATAGAGAAAACAATGGTCTGTACCAATTCTATCCAGTGTCTTACTTGCTGGCTCTTCTTGATAAATGAATATATCTTGCCTCCAGTTATTCTTTTAGTTTTGATATCTGGCTTGTCAGATAAATCCACTTCAAACATGTCAGACATGATTGAAAATTTTTCCAAAAGCTTATGGAATAACTTCAAATTTTTGTCTGCAATGAACAAAAATGAGTCAAAATTTTGCATTTTTAAAAAACCACCTCCAGATACATTATAAATAGGTAAAACTAATTAATAATGATAAGGAAGTTTTTGTATACCCAATAGAAATCACAGATATTTTATGTAAAAAAAATATAAAAAGTCTGAATAGGTATCAGTAGTTTGAAGTTATGGTAGTTATCAGGGACACAACCATATCTTGTTGACTGTTATAAAGAAGTATATTTCAGGCCTGGGAACATAGCTCAGTTGGCAGTTAGTTAAGTCACAAAGATATGAGACAAATCCCTAGAGACCATGTAAAGAAAGCTGAACACGGTGATGTGCTGGAGAAGCAGAAACAATGGAACTCTAGGGTCTGCTGGCCAGGCAGCCTAGCCTATTGGATGAGTTTAAGCCGATGAGAAACCCTGTCTCAAGATGAAAACATGCAGAGTACCATAAGAACGGTACCGCAAGTTGCTCTATGACTTTCACATGCACACACATGTACATGAACACCATGAATGTGCACATGGAAACACAAAAAGTAATATACCAATACATTATGACGATCTTCACACTTATAATTGTATTTCATTGCTTTTAAAAATCCACTTTCTTCTTTTCTCTCTCTCTTCTCTATCTACTCCCCGTGTGTGTGTGCATGTGTGTGTATGTGTGTGTATGTGAAAGAGAGAAACAGAGACAGAAAGACCTAGGGAGAGACAGAGACAGAGAGAGATGGAGACAGAGACAGACAGAGAGAGAGAGAACACATATGCCTATGGAAGCCAGGAAGGACATTCAGTCTGCTGGAGTTGGAGCTGTGGGTGGTTGTGATTCACCTAACCAGAGTTCTAGAGTTCTGAGAACTAACAAATGGCAACTTTCCAGCCTCATTAATATAATTTGTTAATTCTATAAAAAAAATTATATGCTAGAGCATTTTTCGAGGAGTTCTAAGTTTCATGGAAGGGCCAGGGCAGCTCGAAGACCCAAGTCTTTACGAAACCGTACCTTCTAGTTCAGAGAGGACAAAAGTGAAGTTTGGCAATAGTGGGAGGTACCATCGATGTGTCAAACCCTCTAGGAAAGGTCATGCTGATGAATTTCAATGTTCAAATTCTCTGCAAGCTCCCATCTCACTTGCCCTGGGCTGAGCTGAGTCTGAGGATGCTTTCACAGCAGCGTTATCAGGTTACGTGGGAATTAGCCTAATTGTGTCACTGTTACCCAAGGAGCATGCGAATCAGGCAAGAGCAATGGACCCAATGAGGTACAGCTGAGATTTGTAGGCAGTGATGACGCTGCCAGTCCATAACAGTTAATCATAACTTCTTAGGAAACTAAACTCCTCTTAGACCAGTGGTAGAGCCACATAAACAACTCCCAGGAGAAAATAAATGCACCAGATGAGCTGAAGGCCAAGAAGCATTGTGCTTGCCCAATGTACAGATTGCAAGTTCTTTGTTTTATCACTATGTATAACAAGTGTAGAGAAGCTAGTTGACTTGTAAGGACCACCTTGCTTGTTTGATGCATATTAATATCCTCCCTGCTATAACCACTGGCCTTTTCCTACAGACCAATATAGGATTCTTTTTTCCTTTTCCATGACCAAATGAAAATTACTTTTTATATTTTTCTACTAATGCGTTTCACTCACCATTGTATTTCTTATTGAAATATTCACTCAAGATTGTATGTCTAAATGAAAACATACAGTCAAGGCTAGGGGTTTGGTTGGGTGGTAGAACATCTGTCTAGCATGGCCAAGGACCCAAGTTCAATCCTCACCACCATAATAAAATGAAACCAACACATACATAACAAAACTACAATGAAAGCAAAGAAATAAAAATTGATAGCCATCACTTGCCTACTGACTCCAGCATTAAATGCATGTGAAATTATAGGTGAGTTGTGGCTGATTGCTGATCTCTAGATCTCCAAACAAAACCTGTTCTTAGAAAATCATGAGGAAGGGCAAAGAGATGACGTGAAATTTTATTTTGAAGTATTTTAACATTTAACTCTGCCTTTGTTGGTGCACAGTTCCTATAATGATACGAGCTGGGTTTAATTAATTCATTTCACACCGTCTGTTTGGGTCCGTGCTGCAGGAAGGCCTTGAGCTGTCTGTTCTTTCAGAATAAACATCACTTTTTTAAAAAAACTGAGAAAGTTACTGGGACCCCCACTGATTCCAAATTCAACTTGGCTTCCCTTGAGTTGGGAAAGGTATGATTGACCCTTGACAGCTTAAGCAGTGCTTGGAGATGCACCCTTTAGCATTTGTAATTCATCACCAGATGGGGAATCATTTGTGTTCAAGAATTTGATGTCTTGTAGAATACAGCAGGAAGTATTTTGTTGGGGGGCTGAGGGTGATGAAGGGAGAAGTAATGTGTGAAGCATAGAGGAGAGAAAAGAAGAAGAATGTAGCAAGTAGAAGGAAATGATCTCCAAAGGTAATAGGAGGGGTTCCTGAGAAAAATCAGAGCAGACAGAGATAATGAACTTTGTCTAGCCGCAAGCTTATCCAAAGGTTTGTTTGCAGAGCATAGATCTAGTTTTTAAAGGAATGACTGTGGAGAGAGTTATTCCATGGTTAAGGGAACTTGTTGCTCTTGCAGGGCATCAGAGTTCCGTTCCCAGCAGTTTATTAGGTGGCTCACAATAGCCTTTACCTCCAGATCCCAGGGCCTCCTGTGGTACCCACAGGAAGAAAGAAACCTTATTAAAGAATGAATTCACTCCTAGGCCATAATTTTGACATTGTTGTCCTTTTGCTGCTAGGAGGTAGGAGAGTAGCATTCAGTAGAAGCCAAGTCTCAGTCACTACTAGTTCTGAAATACAAGGCACAGGCCGAGGCACATGCTGGGGGGGGGGTCCTGACACCCCACTGCTGAATGAATGAAGACCAGTATTAATTTTTCTGTTCTTCTGAAATTTGACACCAGAGCACAATATAATGAGAGGAATGGCTCCTATCACAGATCATGCAACTCAACCTCTGGTCCCAATCCAGCCTGGCATCTGTTTTTGTAAATAAAGTTTTGTTGAAACACAGCCATGCTCATTTGGTTATTTATTGCCCATGGCTGTTTTCACACTACAACTTGCATAGCTGAGTAGTTACAGCAGAGACCATCTGGCCTGCAGAGCTGAAAATATTTACTATCTGGCCCTTCACCAAAAAAAGTTTGCTGAATCTTGATCTATATTAAGGGATTGGGAGTTTTCTTTGAGGTTAAAATAATTTGGCAACCAGAAGAATTTGAGGCTATTTCAGGGCAGGGCTTGGATCAGGAAGAAGACACTAATTCTCAGTAAGCGTTGTCGAAAGAGGAAAGCAAGAGGAAAGGGGTGGGGGGTGGACAAAAACGTCAAGGAAAAGGATATCAGAGCAAGCCTTTCTTGTGCTTTGTCTTGTGCCATCATCACCAGGATTCAGACCTTGGAAACCCCACTCTTTAATGCAGTAGTATTAGAAGGTGAGGTCTACTAGGAAGTCTTGGTCATGCAGACGGGGCTCTACTGAATTGCTATCAAGGAACCAAGTTACTGGCATAGCCATTTGTCATGAAGTGAGTCCTTTCCTGTGCTTTCTCTTCTCGCAGCTATTTACATGCTTTCTGTATTCCCACCATGGATATCATCTCAAGGAACCTTGCCAGATGGTGTTACCATGACCTTGCACTTCCCCACTTTAACAATCGTAAGCCAAATGGGTTTCCACCTTTTATACATTAGTCAGGCTTTAACAGAAAACGGATGAGACGCCTAGTAACAGCTGTGATTAAGTTGTTCTCCACACAAACTCTGGACACTACTTCTCAAACAGAAGAAAAATGCTATAGAAATATAACAGATAGATAGATAGATAGATAGATAGATAGATAGATAGATAGATAGATAGATAGATAGATAGATCCCTAGCTAATATCTGAGTGATGGGAACAGGTAGCTACTCCCTGACCAAACTAGCTTTCTCTAAGAGAATATTCATTGCACGTAGTTTGAGCTGAGTCCAGGGCTCATCTTTTACAAGGTGCCTAGACTTTGCAATAGGCTTTGATAGAAAAGTTAAACACACACACACACACACACACACACACACACAACCCTATAGCTTCAGTTTTCCAAATCCTTATGGCAAATAACAGGTCTGAAAGGAAACTGCACCTTCCTCCTCTTCTTCCCTAATCTTTTTTCCCTTCCTCCAAAATGCCAAAAAGGAAGCAGAGAGATGCTTAAAACTTACATTAATTTCAGCCACTTGTCCTTCTTGCCATTAGTATCATGGTACACAGTTATAGTTATTATTATCATTGAAGATGCATGCATTAACCTACCAATGATTTTATTGTCCCCTTTCAAAATAGGTCAGGCAATAAGCATAGAAGCAGTTGCATCTCTCTTAAAGTCAGAGATCTCCACTAATGTTGAGTCTTTCCTTTAAGCATGTGTTGTTTTGAATAAATCAATCTCATTTCAGTCTAGCTCTCTCATCTATGAAAGGAGAATCATTTACTATGTTTGGTATTTTAAAAGATGCTGTAAGAAGAAAACTATTAAGTCCATGGCATTTAGCTCTTAAAGCACAGTGACCATCTCCTTAAAACATAGGAAAGACAGGGCTTTCCTGTGAATGAATCAGGACCTGTTAGAAATATACTGTTTCCTCTCTTTCTCGTGTATTACTGTTCATTCCCTGATGCTGAAATCACACCCCAACGTGATAGGTCTATCTATATTGATAGATGTGTGCCAATCACTTTGTACTTAAACCCAGTCAACCCTGCAGGATATATTGACTTAGGTTCTAAGCAGTTAAATATGTGAATGATTCTGTATGGCCTCTGAGGAAAGTACAGAAGGAACCTGTGTCTGACGAATATCTTGGGTGCAGAAGAGGGGCTTTTTAGCTCCGAGAACGGATGCAAGAATAAAGAAAATTACTGATCTTGGAGATAGGTTTCTGAGCTCTAATGAGATTATCACTTCCTCCAGTAAATAATTGGGAAGTATTAGGGGTTAAAAACTACAGCTTTAATGACTATGTTCTATGGTTACCCCTTTCTGGCTTTATGTCTTAAGAAATTTATTTTATGTGCTTGAAAAAGTACAGGGTAAATATTGGTGCTTTTATTGTATATATTTTTAAAATATTAGTCATAACTCAGAGGATTTCAGGATGAGTGCCAAAATATCTGTGAATAAAATCTTTAATATTTAAGGAAGAATAGAACATATGAAAGTTTGTTACTGTTTCTTCCCTTAACTATCAGAAAATGAGATGGAAGAAAATTATCAGGAGAAATATACGGACATTGTAGCCTTATTGTATTATGTGCTATTTAAAACTGCTTGTTATTTTTAAAGCTAGTTAATTTGATTAATTATCAGCAGACACATGAAGACAATTTTTGGCAGGCAACTCAGTAAGCCCAGAATACATTTTCCATATTATCCTATATATAGGAGCCAAGTAAATACATTTTTACCCCTCTCAGGAGACCAGCCTTGGAAAAGTAACTCAATGTATTTAAGTTGTGAGAAAATAAACTGTCCATATTCTCATGGCTTTTACAACATTTGTCTTTTACAGCACGGATTCTTTCTCTTCCTGTCTGTCTTTGTGTCTCTGTCTCTCTCATTTGTTACAAAATACCAGTTGCTGCTGACAATTCTATATTCACCTTAATACTAAAAGTATTACAATAAACTGGCTGCCTTTGACAATTCTATGTTCAATTTAATACTGGGTTTAAATCTCTTAAGCTTAACCTAATGTTTGGAGAAAACATAAATACCACCACAATGTGATCTTTTAATTTTGACAAATATTACTCACTATTAAACTATTTCTCGGAGGGAGTAAATGTGGTCCTGGGTGAATGTGCGTTGTTGACACGAGCAGAGCCCTGTCAAGGACGCTAGTGCCTCAGTCCCATGGGGGTAACACAGCCTTCCCTGGGTTAGATTCAGAAGTCTAGCAAAGCCTTCCTTGGAACCAAACGCAGATGCTGACTGTAGGCAGAAAATGTCCACTGTGCCTTTCTCTCCCTGAAGATGTTTATGGCCTTAATATTGCTCTGCTCAGAAATGGCTTCTATCCAGATTAGCTAAAGCTACCTCCTTGCTCAGCTGTATGCAGTAACTGCACTTCCCTATTCAACTGTATGTAATAAACACGCTGAGATTCTGGGATGCCACAGCTTCTGCATCACATCTTTGCCTCCCCATTCCAGTCTAGCCCTGGAGCTACCCAGAGCAAAGCAATTTCCAAAGAACAGTAAATGCTGTTTCAGTCACCAAGGTGGCTTAAGGTACATTTGTGTTTGGCTTTGTTTGTTGCTGTAGCAAAGTTCAGTTACAGCCATAATGGTTGCAAAAATTAAAAAGTGAGTTGAGGCAAAGATTTCACATGTTAAAGACTGAACAAACTCAAGATCTCAGGGTATAGCTGGAAGTGGTGGCACCTATCTCCAATTCCACCACTTGCTAGGTGGAGGCAGGAGCATGGAGTTCATGACCAGCCTGAGTTACATGCCCTGACTTAACAACAAACAAACAAACAAACAAACAACCCACAAACAAGACCATAAGTCACAATAGAGTGCCCACAGTAGAATGCTGAGAAGATTATGTCTTCTCCATTTTTCTCTGTCCTATTACTTTGAAATCCTACTAAAATAATCTTAGAAAGGAAGCCGGTCATTGATGAGCCAAGGAAATATACATTACATTTATATACATGGAGTATGTAGGTTGCCAAGGGGACAGTATCATGTGAAAACTCATCGAAACAAAGAGTTCAAAGTGTTCACTCAGGAATCATTAAGGCAGTGGTTTTCAACCTGTGGGTCGTGGCCCCTCGAGTGGTGGAGTCTGTAGTATTGGATGTTTACATTATGTTTCATAACAGTAGCACGTTTATAGTTATAAAGTAGTAATGAAACAATTTTATAGTTGGGGGAGTGGTCAGCACGACATAATTAACTGTATTAAAGGGTTGCAGCATCCGGAAGGTAGAGAACCGCTGCTCTACAGTGAAGGGATGACGCTCACATTCTAAACTAACTTAACTGGACAGCAAGAGGTCTCACGAGGTGTTGGTCTAAGCCTGATGATGTCTTTGAACCCTGGAACCCACCACATGGGAGAATTGATTCCCACAACTTGTCGTCTGGTCTCTATCCCTGTATAATTAACTACATGTGATACATTTTATTTTCACGAACTATTTATCACAAGACCACCAACTCCTTGCAGGGCAGGAGGGTGTTTCCAAGAGAATACTGGAAACTGCAGGCTGAAGAAAGAAAGTACATGGTGCCTTCTCCCCTGGGATGTAGTATCCTGACTGGAGAGAGAAGAGATTCCCTAAAGTGATGTTGTCTTAATGTAGATAGTATTGCCAGGGAAATACCAATTCTGGTTTCTGACACCAAGCCTTCTCGGCTGTGTAGCTCCAGCCTCACTCCTGCCTCTTGGTTGGCAATATTCTTGAGGTCCCCAGAAATGGAACCATCGCGCTCCACCAAAATCTAAGTCAGTGGTAAACAGAAGGAGAGCACACTAATCCATGAGGTGCTTCTTCTAGATACGGTCCCAAGATCTGTCTCCTTGGTAACTATGTGGCCCTCTCAGCTGAGCAACGGCTTCAGAACTCACCTACCAGATTTTGTCAGCCATTTCTCAGAAAAAGAAGAGAGGAGATGAATTATAGACCTGTCTTTCAAGTCAAGCAAAGATTTTGGGAGGGGAGGTAGAGAGGAACTGGAAAGAATGGAGGGAGGAAGAAATATATTATGTGAAAGGAAAAAAGTTATTGTAGTAAGAGGAAAAACAAAAAAGAACCTCTCCTCCCATCTGGACCCACCCTCTTTCTGTGCCTCACTAGAAAACAAACATGGTTTGAGGGTATAATAATAAAATAAGACATAACCAAAACTGGTCCACTGGTATAGGGGAAAACAAACAGAAGGAAAAAAGCTTATAATAAGGTTTATGAAACAGATATAAACAGAGAGATGTAACTCTTTTGCACTCTCAAGGGTTCCATAAAAACACTAAACCAGAAGTCAACATATACAGCAAAGGACCTGAAGGAATATATATATAAGGTTAATTTTTCTGAAAGCTCAAACAGGGCATTATAAGACAAGGAAACTCCAATGACGTCACTGAGTTTGTTTTCTGCTGGGCATGCAGACTAACCTTAAGAGTGGTTCAGCTCTCCAGTGAGACTCTCTTGGAGGAAACTAAATTTTCACTTGGAAATGACTATCAGTTGGAGGTAGCTTTTGGATTAGGGATGGGGACATACATCCAAGTATACAGTGCAGGCTCCTGTAGCAACCTTACACACCGCCTCAATCTCTGTGAGCACTGATCCTGCATGCCACTGTTCCCTGAGTATCCTCCATCCCTTCTATCTCTTATACCTCATCCTCAGTGTTCCCAGAGTCCAGATGGGAAGAATTTGATAGAGACATCCCATTTAGGGATGAGTGGTCCAACGTCTCTCATCCACATAATGTTTAGCAATGTTTTTCTGCGTAGTGTTTGTTCCCATTGCTGCAGGACTCTTCTCTGAGGATTGATCAAGGAATGGATTTATGAGGATAGTAGAATGCCATTAGCAGTCATTTTATTACTACATTTCTGTTTACAGTTGTATTTGGTTTTAACCTAAGTCCCTGGGCTATCTAGTCTTAGGTTCTTGGTCATCCAAGCAGTGTTGAATGAAGGTTCTATATTGGAGAGTGGGCCTTAAGTCAAATCAGATATCAGCTGGTTGTTGCTGGAGAAGCGAAGAGTTCTACATCTTGCTTCAAAGGCAGCTAGCAGGAGACTATCTTCTGTAGGCAGCCAGGAGGAGGCACTGATTTTTTACTGGGTGGAGCTTGAGCGTAGGAAAGCTTAAAGCCTATCCCAACAGCAACACATTTCCTCCAACAAGGCCACAGCTTCTAATAGTGCCACTCCCATTGGGCCAAACATTCAAATACATAAGTCCATGGAGGTCAAACCTATTCAAACCATCACACTCCACATCATAGCCCCCCTAGGCTTGTAGCCATAACATAATGTAAGATGAATTTAGTCGAACTTCAAAAGTAACAATAGTCTCAACAATGTTTTAGAGTCCAAAGTTCAAAGTTTCTTCTGAGATTCTTGCAGTCTTTTAACCGAAATCCCTATAAAATCAAAAGATAATATATTACCATTCCAAAACATCATAGTTAAAAAGCACTGAACCAAAGCAAGACCAAAACCCAGCTGAGCACATTGCTACCGCTGTATCTCTATGTCTGATGTCCAACTCCTTTCAGTTTTGTTGACTGCAACACATTTCTTTCTTTTAGGCTGGTTCCACATGCTGTTAGCAGCTTTCTTTAGCAGGTCTTCCAACACTCGGCATCTCTACTCTTTTGGGGTCTCCAAGACAACTTTACTGTGACAGCTTCTTGTTCCAATGTCTGACATCCACACATGGTCTTCAGAGCTTGGGTCACTTCTCCAGCTCTGCCCTCTGTAGCACTCTAGGTTCTGGGTGACTCTGTCCCACTTCTGTTGCTGTTCTTAGTGGTTATCCCATGGTACTGGCATGTCCAATATGCTAGCATCTTCCTCTGAAATTAGGCTGCACTTTCACCAATAGCCTCTCATAAGCTCCCTTCATGGTGCCAAGGCTCAACTTCTTTGTATGACCCCTACAATCCTGGGACTTCATCTGCCACTGAGACTGTACCATCACCAATGGCTTTCCTGGCCTCTCACAGTGCCAAGCCTCAGCTGACTTCCATGATCTTTTCATGCCTTCAAAACCAGCACCACTTAGTTGATTCTTCCACATTACTGAGTCTGGCTGCCAGCATAATGTCTATCTCTGGAGCTTTAGCTACTTTGTGCTCTCAGAAAACACTTCCCAAAGATTTCACCTCGGTGACGCTAGTTGATTCTTAAAAACTGCTAATTTTCCCATGGGCAAGCACCAATCTCTGACAGTATTGATGATATTCTATTTGCAATTAGGAGTCACGGCGGGAAGTACAGCATCACGCAGACAGACTGGTTGCTGGAGAAGCCAAGAATTCGACATCTTGATCCAAAGGCAGCCATGAGGAAACTGTCTCAGGCGGCCAGGATGAGGCTCTGATCCTTCACAGGGCAGAGCTTGAACACAGGAAATCTCAAATCCCACTCCAACAATGACACTTCCTTCAACAATGCCACACCTACTTTATCAATGCCATACCTCCTAATAGTGGTCCACTCCCTTTGAGCCAAGCATTCAAACACATGAGAGGGCCAAACCTTTTCAAACCAACACAAGGTACATGAAGAATTGTATTGATATTTTGATGGAATTAAATTGAATCTGTAGATTGCTTTTGTTAGGATGGTAATTTTTACTATGTTAATCCTAACAATCCATGAGCTTTGGAGATCTTTCCATCTTCTGATAACTTTTTCAATGCCTTTCTTCAAATCATTTTTTATACAAGTCTTAAACGTGCTTGGTTAGAGTTACTCCCAAGATATTTTAGATTATTTGAGGATATTGGAAAGTTGTCATTTCCCTGACTTATTTTCTCCATTTCTCATTTGTATATAGGCGTTCTGATTTTTTGTGAGATAACCTTGTATCTTGCTGAAGGTGTATATATAAACTGTAGGAACTTCTCAGTGGACTTCTTCAAGTCACTTATGTATACTATCATATAGTCTGAAAATAAAGATATTTTGACCTCTTCCTTTCCAAACTGCATCCCCCTTGATCTCCTTCAGTTGTCTTATTGCTCTAGCTAAGACTTTGTGTGCTTTATTGAATAGGTTTTGAGAGAGTGGACAAACTTGTCTTGTTCCTGATTTTCGTGGAATGGTTTTGAGTTTCTCTCCATGTAAGTTGATTCTGGCTGGAGGCTTGCTGCAAACTACCTTTATTATTTTGAGATGTGTTCCTTGTATTCCTAATCTCTCCAAGACTTTTATTACTAAGCAGTGTTAAATTTGGTCAAAGGCCTTTTCTGTATCTAATTAGATGATCATTCAGATTTTGTCTTTTAGTCTGTATAAATGGTGGGTTACACTTATTGATTTATGTATGATGAACCATGCCTTCATCTCTGGGATGAAGCCTTCTTGATCATGGTAGGTGATCTTTTTGACATATTGTTGGATTCAGTTTGTAAGTATTTTCTAGAAAATATTTGCACCTATGTTCATACGGATATTGGTTGGTAATTTCCCTTCTCTGTTGGGCCTCTGTGTGGTGTGGGTATAAGGGTAACTATGGCCTCATCAAAAGGGGAGTGGGATTGGTCCTTCTTTTTCTATTTTGTGGAAATGTTTGAGAGGTCTTGGCATTAAGTCTTGGAAAGTCTGGTAGAATTCTGCACTAAAAGTGTGTGGTCCTGGGCTTTTCCTTTTTCTAATTGGAGACTTTTAATGACTGCTTTGATTTCACTGGGGGATATATGTCTGTTTAAATTGTTTATCTCATCTTGTCAATTTGTATGTATCAAGAAAACTATACATTTTTGTTGAGATTTTTCAATTTGTTGTAGTTTACATTTTTAAAGTATACCTTTTTGATTTGAATTTCCCTGGTGTCTATTGGGATACACCCCCTTTCATCTCTAATTTTGGCAATTTAAATCTTTCTCTACCTTTACTTAATATGGAGAAGAGTTTTTCAATCTTATTGATTTTTCCCAAAGAACCAATTTTTTGTGTCATTGATTTTTTCTTTGTACTGTTATTGTTTCTATTTTCTTGATTTCAGCCCTCAGTTTAATTGTTTCTTGCTGCCTACCCCTTTTTGATGAGATTCTTTTTCCTTTTGTTCTGCAGTTTCCAGGTGTGATGTTAAGTTACTCATATGAAATCTCTCCAATTTGTTTATTGTAGGCACTGAGTGCTACAAACTTGCCTCTTAAGACATCCTTTATTGTATCCCATGAATTTGAGTATACTCATTCTGATTCAATTCTAGAAAACCTTTCATTTCTTTCTTAATGTCTAGCTTTAGTTATTTTTTCATTCAGTCGTGAGTTGTTCAATTTCCCCAAGATTGAAAGCTTTCTGTTGTTTCTGTTATCATATCCAGCTTTAATTTATGGAAATTAGATAGGATACAGGGAGCTATTTCAATTCCTTGTATCTGTTGATATTTGCTTTGTGTCCTAGGTGGCCAATTGTGAAGGAAGTTCCATGTAGTGCTGAGAAGAATGTGTATTCCTTTGTGTTTGGGTGAGATTCTCTGTGAATATATGATGCCCACAAGGTTTATGACATCATTTAGCTCGACCGCATCTCTGTTTAGTTTTTGTCTGGATGACTTGTCTATTGACAAGAGTGAGGTATTGTAGTCTCCCACCCTCACTATGCGAGGGTCAATATATAATTCAAGCTGTAGTAGTGTTTCTTTTGTGAACTTGGGTGGTCTCACATTTGGTGCGTGGTGTTAAGAATTGCAATATACCCTTGGTGGATTTGTTTCCTTTGATAAGTATTTAATGTTCTTCCCTATCTCTTCTGATTAGTTTTCGTTTGAGGAGCATTTTGTCAGATAGTAAAATGACTACATCAGCTTGACATTTTTGGGTCTATTTGCTTGTAGTGTCTTTCTCCATCCTTTCACTCTGAGGTTAGGTCTATATGTGATGTTAAGATGTGTTTCTTGGACACAGTGAAAATATGAATCCTATTTTCTCATGCATCCTGTTAGCCTGTCTTTTCATTGGAGAACTGAGACCATTGATGTTGACGGATATCAATGTGCAGTGTTTATGAATTCCTGGGATAATTTTTTAGGTTTTTTTTTTTTTAATTGTGGTTAGGAGGAATGTCTCTTTTCTTTTGATTTACTGGTCTGGGATTATTTCTTGTGTTTTCTTGGGGGTGGTTAACCTTTTTAGGTTGGAGTTTTCTTTGTAATGTCCTCAATATGGCTGGATTTGTAGAGAGATAGTGCTTAAATTTGGGTTTATCATGGAATGTCTTATTTTCCCCATCTGGTGTAGTTGAATGTTTTGCTAAGTAGAGTCTTTTGAAGATTTGTAACAGTATTTCTGGCTTTTGGAGTCTCTATTGAAAGTCAAGGTGTTATTCTAATAAGTTTGTCTTTATATGTTACTTGATCTTTTTCTCTTGCATCTTTTAATATTCTTTCTTTGTTCTTTATGTTTAATGTTTTAGTTATTATGTGCCAAGGAGACTTTCTTTTTTAGCTTACATGTCTTCAATGCCTGAGATTATCTCTTACCTCTCTTGTATTCTGATGGTAAAGCTTACTCTGAGGTTCCTGTTCAAATTCCTAAATTTTTCATTTTCAACTTTCCCTCAGCTTGGGCTTTCTTTATGGATTATATTTCTACTTTCATGTCTTGAAATGTTTTATTTACTTCTGTCTACTCTTTGTGTTTTTGTAGATTTTGTTAAGGGATTTATTCATTTTCTCTCACGTCTATAAAGGCTCTTTTAATGTCCTTGTCTTGTGCTTCGCCCATGTTGCAATTCTCAGGCCCAAATATGATAAGGTTGCTGGGATCTAGTGAAGATGTATTATCCTGGCTATTATTGATTACATTTTTATGCTGATATCTAGGCATCTGGGTTTATGATTATTGTAATTGTAGGTACTTGTATTATTTAGGGTTCTCTAGAGTCACAGACCTTATGGATAGTCTTTATATAGTAAAGGAATTTATCATGGAATGTCTTATTTTCCACATCTGGTGTGATTGAATGGAAAATAAGACATTCCATTATTGATGACTTACAGTCTGCAGTTCAATTCCCAACAAAGGTTCAGTAGTAGCTGTGAATGAAATTCCAAGGATCTAGCAGTTACTCAGTCCCACATGGCAAGCAGGTGAAGGAGCGAGAGCGAGACTCCCTTCTTCCAGTGTCCTTATATTGTCTCCAGCAGAAGGTGTAGCCCAGATTAAAGGTGTGTTCTACCACACCCTTAATGCCAGATGACCTTGAACTCGGAGATTTAATCTTCTGGAACCCATAGCCACTATGCCTCAAGATCTCCATACCAAGATCCAGATCAGAAACTTCTATCTCCCAGCCTCCAGATAAGGGTCACTGGTGAGCCTTCCAATTCTGGATTGTAGTTCATTCCAAATATAGTCAAGTTGACAACCAGGAATAGCCACTATAGTACTGATATCTCATTTTGTCTTTGTTGGGTGGGCGTTTTGTTCCTCAGTTCCTGTTGTCCTTTCTGGTATTTTCAAGGTTGTGGTGGCTGTGTCTTGCCTGGTAGAAAATTCCTGGATCCTGCTAGATGTGGCCACCGACAATGTGCTGGTACAGTGTAGTTCTAGGTTTTGTGGACTCACATGGGAATGATGATATGTTACAAGTGCTGGGTTCATAGATCAGAGGAAAGCAGGGTCTATTTAGTCCCCTGAGAATGGGGGCAATGTGTGAGGAGATAGCATAGCAGGTAATCAGCTATATAACTGGGGATGAGTCTGGAGGGTGGATATGGAGGAGAGAAGGCAGTGTGCAAATCTGAAGCTGGCTAACCTGCTCTGCTATTCTACTTACTTCTTGTGCAGGCGTGGCTGCCAGGTTCCTGGGAATTCCTGTTGATTCTGGGGCTGGGGTGATGGGATGGGTGGGAGAATGGATGTTTGGATAGAAAGATCTGTGTGATCCACTAGAGGGAGGGGCAGAGAGAAAGGCTGCAGGAGGGAGTCTGCCTCAAAGCTGGGGTTGCCTTTGAGGAAGTGGAATTGGAGGAGAGGTGAAAGAGATGAAGATCTACAGTTAGCTTCCTGCTTCCCTGGCTGGAGTGTCCTCTCTCAGATTCATATGGATGAAAAGTCAGAGCATCATGGAGTCACTCAGGATATTGCATCTTGCTAGGCCACTTTAGCGATTGGAATTAATTTTCTGAATACTACAGGGAATACATGTGTATGTGGGGACATACACCAATATATGTGTATATATGATATATAATATATACAGTATATTACTATATATCTTTCAAGAATTTTTAAAATTCAAAAGGGAATCCCTTAAAGCTGAACAAAACCTTCTGTGCTTGCTAGTTTTATGTCAACTTGACAGAAGCTAATCATTTTAGATGAGAAAATTTCAATTGAGAAAATGTCCCTGACATATTGTCCTGCAGGAAAACCTGTGGAGCCTTTTCTTAGTGATGATTAGTGTAGCAGGGTTCATCTCATTGTGGCCAGTAGCCAGCCCTGGGCAGGTCATCCTAGGTTTTATAAGAAAGCAGGTAGAGCAAGCCATGATTAACCAGCCAGTAAGCATCATCCCTCCATGGTCTATGCCTCCGTTCCTGCCTATGAGTTCCTGTCTTGAATTCCATCTCTAATGGCCCTGGTTGATGGACTTGAGACTTGTAAGCTGAAATAAACCCTTTTTTTGACACTTTGCTGATAGTCATGGTGACTTATCACAGCAATAGAAACCCTAAGACACCCTGCATCCTAGCCCCTACAGAATAACTCAAGTCATTTTACATGACTTCTATAAAGGTTGAACTCTGTGCCCCTTTTGAATGAGAAATAAATTATCCAGATTATTGTAGTTTCTGATGATTTAAGATGTTTCCATGATCATACAGGCTCGCAACACCTGACAGACAAAATAAATGTGCATATACTAAAAGGTAATTTTTTAAAGATTCCCTTTCCATGTTCACTATATCTCAATGAATTTAAGACATTTACTTCAAGATGTTCGAAAATAAATGAGTTGTTATCCCTTATACTTGTGTCACTGTATCCATAGTATGTAGAGCCCAACACAAACACACACAGCTTTCAGTCAGGTATGAAGCTTTTCTTGACTGTCCCTGTTTTCCTCCCCTGACCCTGCTTCCTCCATTCCCACACATAGCTCTCCATGGTTTTGCATCTCCACACTGGTGAGGATGAACTTCAGATTGGGCTGTGGCAAGCCTTCCTTTCCTCTCAGTTTTCCAGAGCTGTAGTATGTCCTCCACTTCTGGCTCTGTGGAGGGTCTGACCCTGAGACACTCTTCTCAAGTTACCCTATCAAATCTGAGATCACAAACAGCATACCATACAAGAGGACAGAGGTAGGAGAGATGAGCTCTGGACTCAAGACCATTTTCTATAGAGAAGGATAATAATCTCCTCTAGCTGTCTGTCTTCATTCCCTTTCTATTGCTATGACTGAATGCCACAGTGCGGGCAATGTATTTTTTAAAGTGGAGGTTTATTTAGTTTTGGGTCATAGAGGCTGAAAAATCCAACGTGAAAATGCATCAGATAAAAACACCCCAGGATGACACAAAACAAACACTGCAGACCAAGCTTCCTTCTGGATCAAGGTTATACCTAAATAACTGGTGAATCCACTGACCAACCAGTGAACCCAGAACCTCTTCCTAAGACCTCAAATATGAACACATCCAAGCCCCATGAGGTGTGAGAGACACACTAGAGCCTTGGCACTGCTATACCAAAGTAACCAAGATTTGGTAGCTTATAATAACTGTGATGGTTCCTTTTGATAACCAACTTGAAAATATCTTGAATCACCTAAGAGACAAGCCTCTGGAAATGTCTGTTAGGGGTTACCAGACTGGTTAAGTGATATGGGAGACTCATCTTCATTATGGGAAATACCATCACATGGTCTTGGTTCCTGGACTGAATTAAAAGGAAATGGCAAGAGCTGTCTGCTTCCAGATTGGTGGTGCAGCGGGATCAGCCACCTGAAGCTCCTGTTGCTCTGACTTCCTGACATCCCGGCCATGATGGGCTGTCCCCATAAGCAGTGACCTGGAATCACCCTTTCCTTCCTCAAGTTGCTTTTGTCAGATATTTTGTCACAGAAACAAGAAATTAGGGTAATTCAATAATATACATTTATTATCTTCTTCTCTTCTAAAAGGAGAAAGTCCAAAACAGGTCATCTGTGGTAGGGCTAAAAGTAAAACAATAGATCTGCACACCTTCTGAGGAGCCTAAGAAGGGCTTTATTTGATACTAGAGACTGACTTCACTTCTTAGATTCTGCCCAAGCCACAAATATATTTTGATCATCTCATTTCTTTCTGATTCTCCAGCCACTGTTTCCATTTTGGGATTACTCGGGGAATCTATGATCATGTCCGCATCTCAAGATCTTCAACTTAAATCAATCTCAAAACAACCTTGAACTGTGGACAGTAACACCTTCATGGGGTCCTGAGAATTGGGTGGTGGACAGCTTTGTGTGGTGGTAGACATTACTCTGCCTACCACAAAAGGAAAAACAAATTAAAAGAGAAGGAATGGAAGTGGGACCTCAAGACCTAGCCAATCCCAGAGAGATGGGAGCATTGACACTGCACATCACTCTGTCCCATTGGGGCCCCACTGCCCCCCACCTTGCTCTGCCTACCCAGGATGGCACCGTGATCTCATCCTCTTTTCTCCACTGAAGTGAAACTTCTCTGGAGTTCATCTCAAAGATAATGAGCTAATCTAGGCTAATGAGCTCTTCAGGCAGACTGCATCATCGCTGAGGATTCCTGTTGAAGACAATGCCCCACTTTCCCTGACCTTGGTAGTTTAGTGAGTTGGTATTAAGAAACTGTAGCCAGGTAGAAAGGGCTAGAGACCCCACTGGGAGCATGCTTTGCAGAGAGATCCTTTCATGTCACTTCAGCCAAGAAATCACTTTAACCTACTTCCCCTTCTATAGACCTGGCCCTAGAGAGTGGTGTCTTCCAACTGAGCCAAATAAATCTTCCTCAGTAAAAAGAGATTTGAATGCCATAGATAGGCATCCACAGACCCTGTATCACTGAGAACCTGAAAAAAAAAAAAACTTCTCAAAGCATAAGGAATCTAAATCTAGCAGTAGGGACAGCAATGGCCTGAGATCTAGACATCTGCATTGAGATATTTTAGTGTGATACTGTCTACATTATACTACTTTCTATTTTCTCCTCATAACCTGCTACCGCCTGCCACACAGGAGGACTTACAATGTGTCCATTGATTGATGGACTGATTGCCCAAGAGGCAAAGCCTAAGTCAGGATTCATATTAATCTTGTTTTGTTAGCATTGTGTAATGCCTGAGGCTGGCACTTTAGAAAGTCAGCCGTGCTGTTCATGGTTTAGCATTCACATCTATGATGTAGCCAGCAGAGTACAGAGCTTCACACAGGAAGAAGTAGTGGACTTGTATCTCCCCTCTTCCTCTCTTATTCTTCCTTCTATCCCTCTGTCCCTTCCTCTCACCTTTTATATGGGAAGCCACCAAAACCGAGTCACAAGGCCACTATTCTAATTATTATCCCAAATGCTAACCACTTCCCAAGGCCAGTGAACAAATTTCAGCATGAGTTCTAGGTAATAACCCTATTTAAATACATCATGGAAACAGGGCAGATAGCCATAGAATTGCTTTACCCTAAGTCTACAAAATCCATACAACCTAACAAATAACAATCAATGGTCCTTGACTTCCTCTACTCAATTGTCTCTCATAGCTTGTCGTGAAAATTAGTAACAGGTATAAAAGGTAACTTGTCCTCATCTTGTTATCGTTGACAAAGAACAGGGATAAGCACGATATAACTATAACAGAACATGAAGTAAGTTTGATACTAACAAGATTGGGAATTGTACCTTGGTTGGTCTGTGGGCATAGAGCGCAGACTACAGAAGACTTAGTTATAAGTAGAAGAGTCAGCCTTTTTTTCCCAGCAGTCGTTTAAATCCACCCCCTGTAAGATGCTCATAAAGGACAGCTCAGAAATGTATGTACACCTCTGAGAGAGACCCAACTACAACATGGCTTAGAAATATTGACTACATCTATAGCAAGCCAGAGTGTAATTGACAGCTGTCGTGGAACCATAGGAAGGCAAGCCAAGGAATGGAAATGCTGAGACAAATGAAGCAAGCCATAAAATACACACACACACACACACACACACACACACACACACACACACACACAAGTCTAGGGAATTATTATGTCATTACTGCCAGGTTGGTGAACAAATATACCCTCATACTCTGTAGCCCAGGTTGACCTGAGGTTCACTGTGTAGCCCAGGCTGCCCTTGATTGTGTAGCCCAAGCTGCCCTCCAGCTTTAGCATCTCAAATGCTGAATTAGAGAATGCTCCCTCACTGTGCTAGCCCTCTTTACTATTTGTCAAGTTTGAGTTGGGTACCTGGTGCTGATGGCAAAAGCATCCTGACAGGCACAGGGAGCAACGCCTGTGTCTCTTTCTCATGTATTCTGTTTCTGTTGTATCCATGTAAATAGAAAACTGTTTCCTGTACCATTCCAGAGAAAGCATTGAAATTGCAAATGGGTATAGTGGATTGCTCATGCCTCTAATCCTAGCATTTGGGAGGTAGAGGCAGAAGGAAAAGGTGTTTAAGGTAGTTCTTGGCTCCACAGCACATTCAAAGCAACCCTGGGTTACATGAGGTATGATCTCAAAAACAAGAAAAATCCTTAAATGTTCATAAGAGAGAGAACATACAGAGGCAGTAATTAACAATACTGGCATAGGGTAACAGATAGAATATCACTGAAGCACAAGAGGATCCCTCACACCTATAGAGGATCACCCGACCTTACCAGGAAGAATACCATCTATTCAGGTAAACCCAGAGCAGAATAATGGCTTGTAAGAACAATACAAAGACTTAAAGAGACACCTGTCCGGATGTAGGGGAGGAACTGGAGTCAACGTGTCAGGGAGGAGATGAAGATCATTGCAGATCAGCAGAAGTTGGATGGCTGTCCTCTGTCACTCAGTGATAATGATCATCACCAACAGGATAAATGTGGCATTCTCACTAAAGAACTTGCTTTTTCATTGAAAGCAAATATGATTCACCAGGAAGGAAAAAAAAACAGAAAGAAAAATGAAACAACAGGTGCTGAATACAACTCAAGACATTAAATTTCCATGAGTCACTGAAGCCAGATGGTGTGCATTTGAGAATTAGGCAGAAACTTAAGATCAAAGCACTTTGGGTACTAACAGCATAGGCGACTTACCACCGGCATTAGGGAGCTGCCAACTGTGCTATCTGACACTGTTAGACACAGGACAGATTGTTTAAGCAATTCAATTAATTCAAGCAAATCGAATAAATACACAAAACAGCACCAGGTGTAAACCACTGTTCCACACACAGGACACTCAAAAGTGTGTAAGACAAGGCCATGCCCTCCATGAGCTACGGTTGAGATGACTGGCATATTGTCAGCCCCAAGCAAACACACAAGCCAAGCAAAAGCAATGGCTTCATGAAAACAGCATTATTTCAACAATTCCTATAAATGCATGAATTTCTCTCTGTCTCTGTCTCTGTGTGTGTGTGTGTGTGTGTTCCTCTCTATCATAAGCAATTTGGTTAAGATTATATAGTAATGGTAGCCCTTCTAAATGGGGAACTTGGAGTGATATTTGATGTTTTGTGATTTGTGTAATGGGGAAGGATGAGGTTTGACTATCGAGTTTCCAGTAATTATTTCCAGATTGACAGTGTGAAGTCCATTCCATCCTTGTAAGAAGACAACAGAAGGGGTGGCTGTCAGCTCTGCCATGACTATGCCAGCTTTGTACATCTTCTTCCAACAATAGGGTGTCTCTGATCCTGCCTTTCAACACCAGAAAGCCAAGGGTTGGACATTGGAGATTCTGCCAAAGGTGCTGCAGAGGTAGTACACATCTCATGCCCATACATGCTGTTGGAAACAGCAAGAGCATCAATGGAATCCACCTCAGGATGTTCATCTACCAAGTCCATCTACCAAGTCTCAAGGGCATGCAGTGATGCGCAGCTCCAAATGAGTGTGGGAAATGTGGATTCGAGAAGCTTGATCAAGGTGGGCTATGAGTGGAATGATGGCTGAGAGATGAAGATGCGCTGGCTATATTTACATGGACGCTTTAGGAGTTAAGATGTAGGCAGGTGAACCCTCTGTCCTCATGATGGGGTCTATACTGTTACTATGCTGTCAAGTTCACTATCATAGTAAGAGCAGCTCTGCTTTAAAAGCAAGGTGTCCTTGGCTAGTATGCCTAGTCTCACTGTGTGACACTCTCCATGAAATCTGGAAGTAGGAAGCCAGTATGGAACTCTGGGCTTCTCCATCACAGAGCTTTAGGGGACCCTGCCTTTTTTTTCTCTATCATTTACCTATGCTGTGGTGTGGAAAATTGATTTGCCACATTCTCTAACCTTTAAACTCATCTTCCTAATCTATTAGGAGCTATACCCAGCTCCATCCATGTCCCCTGAAGCCATGGCTGTTCTTGTCTCTACAATATCACCAAGACAGAAGCTTCAGAGTCACCTCTAGCCTCTCCCTCATTTTCTCAATTACCAATAAAATGTTTTTTTAAAAAAACTAAACCTTCAAGTTGTATAAAAGAGCTTCTGGCTCAGTTTCCAGCCTCTTTACATTAAAAAAAAAAAATGTGTCAAATTCCTGTAGTTACCTACCAGGTTCTCCCCAACCATTTTTGGGGTGTGTGTGTGTGTGTGTGTGTGTGTGTGTGTGTGTGTGTGTGTCTGTGTGTGTATGAGTGTGTACATGTCTGTGTGTGTCCATATATTTGTGTTATTTCTGAGTGTAGGTGGGTTAATTTGCACAGGTACATGAGCAAGACTAGAAATTGCCCTCAGCCTCCTCCCTTATTACCTTCCACAGTGAGGCAAGCTCTCTCACTATAACCCTAAGGTTTTTGTTACGGATAGACTTTTGGGATGGGTAAGTGCCACCTTGCTCTGGGGAATCCTGGCTCTGCCTCCCATGGATTGCAGATGGGTGACCATGCCCAGGTGACTTTTATATAGGTTCTGGGGATCTGAACTCTAGTGCTATCACTTGTACTGCAAGCACCTTGCAGGTTGAGCCACCTTCACAGCCCACGAGTTCCTGCATTTTAAGGAAATCTCCCATGTGTTGACTTAAAAAAATTGTCATTCTAAAATTAGAAACTCAAGATGTCACTACTACGTGAAAACTCTGCAAAGACTTCTATAAAATCAGGTCAGTCAGATATCTTGATAAGACAACATGAAATCCATTCCAATAGAGGTGACTTTGCTTTGCACTCTTTGTACACTGTGATCTTACCTCTGTGTCACATCTGCTTTTCTTGCCATTCCCCACACTCTACTGATTCGTTTTTGTGTGTTCTTTATTTTCTATGTTAAACCATACTTTCATAGTCAGTGAACCTCCATTCATATGCTATGATCCAGTATGAATATTACTTTATCAAATCTTACCTCTCGACTTTATTTCCCGACCATATATCTCCAGTGTTTAATAGCACACACGCACTCTCTCATGCTGTCTCATCTGTAAATATAAACTGATAACAGGCATAGTAATCCAATTTTTATTGAAAACCAGATGAAAAATATGTGTTATAAAAAAACTTTTGAAAATGAAAGGGAATTTGAAGACCTAAAAATATTCCAAACTATTATGACAAGATATAACAAAGTTTTTACTAGACTCAGATAGATATAGATAGATGGATAGATAGATAGATAGATAGATAGATAGATAGATAGATAGACAGACAGACAGACAGACAGTTTGGAAAGTTGGTGTAGTTCAGATCTGTTCAGTCTATAAAAATTGTAAGACCTGCAGTTGGCTCCATCCAAGCTGAACACATAGGAGGATCATACAGGCAATCTTGGCTCTCTAGCCAGATTAAATTAGCAAAATTGTAGAAGCCAAGCACAGCTTTTCTTGGATTGTGGACATGTTTAAGTGATAGGTTAAGTGATAATATCTGGATAAGACTAATCCTAGATACTGACTTCCAGGAGAAAGAAAGATATGCTGAAATGTAAAGAGAACCAGTCAAGGTATAAAACAACTTGGCTCTTTGTATTAATTCTTAAACTCATGTGAAAATGATAACCTGTAACTGTAAATAGAACCAGAGTGTCATTGTTGGATAACCAAAGAAAAACACAGTGGAATTTGATTGACGTTCTTATGGGAATTTCTTTTAGAGCATAATTTTCCAAATGTATCTTAGGGAATCCTGACTAGGAGCTTCAGAATCAGAAGTATGTGAAACATACATATACATTGTCTTCCTGGAACATCAAAGAACATCGCAGAGGCTGGCTCAGCTTCTCTTGGGATGTGCACATGGTGAAATCATAGTACCACGGTGACTCTAAGTGTAGATACTGGCTTTCAGGTAATTCCCAAGAGAAAGAGAAATCAGCCTTGCTAGCCTCTTAGAAGTCCTATAAGTGTTGCTTTAAAACCAATGGCTCTCATACCACACCTGGCTTCTGGCAATATGCAACAAGATCAGCATTAGGCACTGATAAGGGGAACAAAGAATTTTGGTATGGGAAGCTGAGGTTAGGAATGTTGCAATGGGAGTAAAACTGGAGGCTTTAGGTGTCCTCTGACTTTTAATTAGGAGAAAATGAGCCCTAGAATAATTCCTCCCTGCAATAGAGTAAGCCCAGTGATGGTAGCCCCTAAATAAAGTGCGTAGGACCCTCATTCTGGCAACCTGGGACTATGACTTTATGTAGAAAAAAAGCAAATATCACCTTACATGGCAAAAAAAAATGCAATTTAGGGATGTTAGAATTAAGTTATCCATGTAAGCCCTAACCATAATCATTTGTCGGACAGAAAAAGGAGAAGACAGAAGCTGGGAACACAGAGGCAAAGAGTGGGACATCGGGGCAGGTACCAGAAGCTTCTAGAATCCCGGAACAGACTTTTCCCTACAGCCCCAGCAGTGAATGTACAACAACACTGTGATTTCAGAATTCTGCCTCTGGCATGGGGGAGCAAATGAGATTTTTTTCCCTCAAAGGCCTCAACTATATGGTTATTTGTTATAGCAGCCAAAAGAAGCTCATACATCGTGGCTGAGCACCTCTTAGGAACAGACACTCAGCAGTGTTCAGCTCATCTCCATGATGTCCCACGATGTAAAGGATGTGCCAGCTGCTTCTACCTCCAGCCAGCCAATTTCATTTAATAGCTGCTATAGTCCTCCTTGCGCCTATTTATATATAATAGCCTATATAATATCAGAGCCAATGACTTTCATAAATGTGAACAGCATCTTGGTGTACAGATCTTTTGTGGCTGAGGACATTTTCATGATGAATCTGTTTGTCCTTTTTGTCAACTTTTGCTTAATGCTTCTATCATTAGCTTAACTAAACGTTCGAGACAATTGAACTCCACTAAATGGGACAAAGGTCAGGGAGGAGAGCTAGGAGCAGTGTGGCCATATTCCTCCGACACATAAAAGGCAAGTCTTGTCTGAAGTTGAAGGCTTTTGTGGGAAAAGCCCTGTACAAGGTTCAAGCTGGACTACAGGCCAGAGAAGGACCTTAGAGACAAGTATTCATCTTGGAAGTGACTCCAGAGGAGATGAGCTGGCGACAGAAGCATGAAGTCACATAAATTAAACCCAGCACGGGAATCATCCTCTGAGAGCTAGCAAAAAAAAAATTCTTTTGGCCTTTAATAGAAATATAAACATGCCAAACATGCCATTGAGTTAACATTATTATAAGCCCCAATAAAACTGTGGAGGGAGGGTTTTAAGGATAATTAGTATGTAACGGTTCCACCTCCCCCACCCCTGCTTTTATTCCAGTACTGAGCATTGAACATAGGACCTCAGGCATCTCAGCATGCTAGGCACATGCTCAGTTTGTATTAAATCTCCAGTTCTCTCCCTCTCTCCCTCTCCCTCTCCCTTCCTCTCCCTCTCTCTCTTCCCCCTCACACACACACACACACACACACACACACACACACACACACACACACACTTGTGTGTGTGCTATGCATGCATGTATATGCTCATTCACACATGAGTGTACATGTGCGTTCATTCACATGTGTGTGCACATACATGGACAACTAAGGTTGACAGTGGTATCTTCCTCGATCACTCTCTTGCCCAATTGCTTATATACTAAGGTAGGGGTTCTCATGTGGTTCCAGAACTCACCAATTTATTTGGTTTAGATAAGCATCTTGCTCTCAGAGTTCCCTGTTTCCATCTCTCTAGTGATGGTACTGCAGGCATGCTATAATATACCTCCTTGCAGTTGTGTGGTACCAGTGATCTGGCCTTCCATCTTAATACTTAAGCAGCAAGTACGTTTCCCACTGAACCATCTCACCCTTCTGTGTCCCCAAGCCTGCCTTCCTTCCTTCCTTCCTTCCTTCCTTCCTTCCTTCCTTCCTTCCTTCCTTCCTTCCTTCCCCCTCCCTCCCTTCTTTGTTTTATTTTATTCCTTCTCTCTTTCTTTTGAGATAAGGGCTCACTAAGCATCTCAGACTGCGTTTGAGCCTAAGGAAGGCCTTAAGCTATTGATTGTCCTGCCCCAGTCTCCCTAATTTCCTGGGCCACCAGGACAATCCCATATAAGCAGGACTGTATTGCTTAGACAAGTTTATAAAAAGAAAAAGTTGATGTGATTTCCAGCTGGAAATCACAAAGCAGAGCAGAGTCAAACATCGAGGACTCAGCATTCCCTAAAACCTACTGAGGGAGCTGGGGGATTTGCTCATGAGTTTGAATGATCATGGGACCAGCCAACGTTAAAAGTGACGGATTCTGGCCATTCCCAGTTTTTCTGGTTGATGGGCAGTTGTGGTTAATCCCTAGGTGGCAGGCAGGATGATTTGCTGGCAAATACTTTATTCGAATATGTGTGTTATACACATGTCAAATTCAAGTGGAGTTATGGTCTGCCCTTACCATGTTCCTATACATGGGGCAATTTAAATTGGGGAGGATGGGGGAAAAAGGAGAGAGAGAGAGAGAGAGAGAGAGAGAGAGAGAGAGAGAGAGATGTATTTACTGCTTTATTTAGATCTCATGATCTTAAATACCCAAGGCAGTTGAAAACTTCTGAATAGAACCATAGCTATATTATATATGTATGCATATTCCTCTTTCTGAGGTGGCATATGAACAGAAATGTGTCAACTGATTTGATTTTTGGTTCACATTTTATTTTATAGATGGTACCTCCTATATGACCTTATACGGTAGAAGAAAAAAAAAACAAGAATCATTTGGGCTTTGTTATAAGGGTACTGATTTTACTCATGAAAGTTCTCCCCATGTAATTCAATTACTTAATAAAGTTCTACCTCTTAATATGAGTACATTAAAAATTAAGTCTCATCATATGAATTTGTGAGGATACAAAAGTACACTACAGAATGATTAGATAGATAATAAACGCTATATAGCAAATAATTCATAGAGAACTATAGAGAATAAATTATACAAAGAATAAATTAAATATAAAACAGAATTATGAAGAATAAATTAAATATAAAAATTATATTATAGAAAATGCAATAAAATTATTATATTTATATATAGAATAATTAAATATAAAACGGTTCAACTATCTGTTGCACTGCATAGTTACTAAACAACACATTAATCTGTCTAGCATATTGTTTTAATATGTAACACACAGTCAGAGGGACTCTCCTCTATAAATCATAATACCCTTTATTTGTTGTGTGGTTTCATGGGACCATGTACAGTGTGTGGGAGTCAGTTCTTCCCTTCTACTATGGGACAAGGTGTGGAGGTGAAGTTGTTGGGTTTGGCAATGGGAGATTTTACCCACTGAACCATCTGGCCAGCCTTTTACATTATAAAATTCTTTTTATAATGTATGTATAGACACAAAAACAGAGGATTTGATTGTGGGCATGTAGTGAGACTCCCTGTGACCCAGCACATATATAAGTGGCTGATGTATTAGAACATACGTAGCCTCAGATTGCCGTGAGGTAAGAGCTACACATGGCCAGCATCCCCGTCAAGACCCCCAGTGCACACTGCCACCCAGTTATACAGCAGGCACCTGAACTCACGCCCCTTCAGTAGAAACCCAGCAAGAGAACTCAGTACATCTTTCGAACATTTTCTTCTCACTGTTCATGAACTTTGCTAAATTTTAGACGTTTATAGATATAATACTTGGAGATTAGCTCTTTTCTTTTTCTTTCTTTTTTGTTTTTCAGTTGTCTGAAAAAAACATCTTAGATAGATGAACTTAGATTTAAGTCAAGGTTGTCAGTTTTTCTCTAACTTACTAAGTCTGATGACAAACTATAACTAGCCTGAGCCTCTAGAGTGGAAGACCATTGACACGTGTTTTAAAGTGAAGCCATCCAGAGCCTAGACTACTAAAGTCACCTGTATCCCATGTGAGGTTGAGGATTGGGTACATTTTACAATGCTACAATGTCATCTTTCGAATTTCTTTACTAATCATGGAACAGAGAGGACCAACCAATCTTTTCCAGCAATTAAAACAGCATGAGCCCCAAGCTACGTGGCTATAAATATCTTTGAGACCACCCATCCTTTTCATTAGCAAGAAGGGATAATATCTCTATGACAGATGTAGAAGCACGCCCACACTGTTTCTCTTGCAGAATTTCTAATCCTGACTCCTCATCTGCTTTCTCCTTTGTAGTTTTCTTTCCCTTTCCTTTCTTTCTTTTTTTTTTTCTAGTATTTCGAGCCTCAGATCTTCTTTAAGCCCTTCTTTTCACCCTGACCTTGTGCATAGAAAACTGTTTTATTGTATTAGTAATAACAATGTTGTCCCTCCCCAACATATAGCTGCTAGGGGTGCTATGGTGGTGTGATGATGTCTCTCCCTAACTCCTGGTCATTTCCTTATTAGCTGTTACTGTTTCATTTTCTCCATCCTCCATCTTAAAGGCAAGATGGACTGCTCTGTTCTTTTGCTTCTAGTAATAGCCACAGCAAAGGTACGATAAACACCAGATGTCTTGAACAATAGGTGGTCGACTGTTTTCAGAGTGAGAACAAGGCATCCTGGCACTTTTCACTATAAATTTCTGTTTGGTTCTCCATAGTTCCGTAGGAAGAGCAACAGCAACAACAAAAAGCCAAGGCCTCTAATTGGTAGCTCTTTTGTGTAGAGGAGAATCTAACGCTGACTTTAAAATTAATTTAATATTGCCACTCTGATTAAAAGAGATATGGTAATAGGACCTGGAAGTAGTAGTTATCAATACTGTCACTGGTATTAAAGGATCTCTCAAAGACAAAAGGGTGGAATTTCCCACTGTTCCACGTAACAAATACATGGTCAAACTCCAGCAGGCGTTCTTGAGAAAATAGGTTTTAAAAACTAAAGTTTGTGATAAAAATGAAATTCATAGCTGGGAGGAGGGGGGAAAAGTACCTGAGGCAGAAGTTACTGTACCGAGAATCCATAAATAACACTGAAATCTACTGAAGGGGGGGGAACTCATGATACCAAGAGCCATCCATCATGGGGGGAGGAGGAGGGGGAGGGGACCCCTGTGGGACCCCTGTGAAATCTTTACAGTCCTAGAATGCACTGGGATTAACACTCAAAGGGTTTATAGGTAGGGTCTTTTGAAGTAGGTATAGATAAAGGCAGAGGGGACAGGAGAACTTTCTGTGGCTAACTGGGAGAATATTCCCTACAGTTGCTAATATGCAGGTGTTAAATAGTTCTGCTTCGGGAATTCTTTAGAGGGGGTGATAATGACACTTGATGAAAGGGCCTCTGCCAAAATCAAAGCAACCAGGAAAACTGCTTTTCTTGAAAATGGCCCAGAAATGAGTTAAAGGCCAGTCCCCATGGAGAGGAGAGTAAGCAGTTTTCCACTTCCAGACTTTGCATATCTGAGCTCCCCACACAACAAGGGGTTGGGAGTGGGGGCTACAGCCGGCTTTTCTCATACCTTGAGGTATGAGACTCTCTAATCCCAGAACTTCAGTATAGAGGAGAATTTTGAAAAGTCAGAAGTTGTGTTCAGAACAATCGGCAGTGCTTTGTATTGGAAAGTGATGCGGTTCCCAGTGTTTGTAATTGCCCATAGAGACTCCCCCACCTGGCGTCCAAAGAGACCACCCACCAGACTCTAAAGCAGATCTCAGACCTCAAACTTCAAGTGATTTAAAACTATCCTGAAGGATTAGGGATGCAAAGGTCAACAGTGTCTCCTCCTTAGGTCAGGTTACAAAGGTCAGGGTGCCCAGAACTCAGAAGGGTCAGAGTTTCCTGCCAATGCGTCCGCCCGGTGACCAGAAGCGTGATACTGGAGGAAACACGTGGTCCCTGCAGTAGAGCCAAATGATAAATAAACTTATCCGACAGCGTGAAGGCAACAGCGACTGGAAACTGAGGAAACAGGAAACATTTGGAAAGAGAATTCTAGAGATTTGTCTTAGTAAGAATCTCCTGAATTTCAGGGGAAGAAAGAAAATATGCTTTTCCCCAAGTGTGAAGGTGTTACGTTTTTCTGTTTGTTACAGAGGATCTAGCCCCCAGGTGTCCTTTAGTTCTGTGCTGAGGTTAAATTCTTCTGAAGTTGGATCTGAAAACTGAAGACCTGAAAACCCAAGTGCCTATGATTTTCTTAGCTTTGTTCTCCAACTAACACAGAAACTGCAAGGAAGCATGAGTTGGCTTAAGGCATTGTCCTTAACTATGGCTAAAATGATTGGAAAATAGATTATCTCAAGTTTTGACTCCTTTCAAAATTCGATGAATAGATGGTTTTAAGGTTGAACCTGTTTGCTTTGCTTCACGTTTTTTGTTCCAGCAGTAATCACAACATTATAGAGACAATAATTTGAAATCATCCAAGACAAATGGAGGTTTTTCAGTAAGACATTTTAAACACAGGTAGCATTGCTTTCATTTAAAATTCATCCACGTACTGTAACTATTACTTCACCAGTCAGACGCCATAGCTTTTTCCTTTTTGAAATAAGGATTTCTGTTGGAAAGAGAGAACTAACTGCTGAAAGGTGTCCCCATTTCCCTACCTATACCTTAACACATGTGCACACACACACCACACACACCACACACACACACACACACACACACACACACACAAAATGATGATGATGATAATAAATTTAACATGTAAATGTATTGTGATAAGCTTACACTTAATTTTTTTAATTTACAGAACATTTTATTTTGTGCTAAAACCCAATAAATACAATATTTAGTATATTAGTAATGGAGTTAGTTGTGAAGGACTTTTGGTGATTAATGGAACTTGATCAGATTAAAAACAATGAGTCCTATTTCCATTTTTGGCACGTGACTTCAATTATTTCTAATACAATCATATATTTCATCCCATATGCACTATGTCAAAAAAATTTATACAACCTAATGTTATTAAAATGTTATCGTCTTTGGCTTCTTCCTTCGTGGACAGAACAAGGCATTGTATAGAATACTGCAAGTTTGCAAAACAGAGAGCAGCAGTTTCATTACTAAGATGTAGTTCTGTTTTCTTTTCAAGGTAGACCTCAGCGGGACTAAGGCCAATGTGGCGCTCCCTCAGCAACATCCAGCTCGCTCCTCTAGAATAAAAGCAATTGCGGGGACTTAAACTTTTCTTTTAGAGCATCTTTCCCTTCAGATCCACAGCATATGCCAAGACTATAAGAATCCACAAATGTGTTGATGTGGGGTGTATGTGTGTGTGTATTGGGTGTGTATGTGTGTGTATATGTGTGTGTATGTGTGTGTATATTGTGTGTGTGTATGTGTGTGTATGTGTGTGTATATTGTATGTGTGTATGTGTGTGTGTGTGTGTGTATATTGTGTGTGTGTGTATGTGTGTGTATATTGTGTGTGTGTATGTGTGTATATTGTGTGTATGTGTGTATGTGTGTTTGTATATTGTGTGTGTATGTGTGTGTATGTATATGTGTATATTGTGTGTGTATTGTGTGTATATGTGTGTGTATGTATGTGTGTATATTGTGTGTGTATGTGTGTAT